>NW_028181912.1:7500-43638 GCF_056956725.1 Heliconius melpomene rosina | reverse complement strand
TTGAACATTTTTTTACATTTTTATTCTCTCATTTCGATTTCTTTTTGTTAGATTTCATAAAAATATATATATTAAATGAGAAGTTTTCAATAAACAAAAGATTTTTATTCTTAGGTTAGGTTAGGTTGAACATTTTTTTACATTTTTATTCTCTCATTTCGATTTCTTTTTGTTAGATTTCATAAAAATATATATATTAAATAAGAAGTTTTCAATAAACAAAAGATTTTTATTCTTAGGTTAGGTTAGGTTGAACATTTTTTTACATTTTTATTCTCTCATTTCGATTTCTTTTTGTTAGATTTCATAAATATATATATATTAAATGAGAAGTTTTCAATAAACAAAAGATTTTTATTCTTAGGTTAGGTTAGGTTGAACATTTTTTTACATTTTTATTCTCTCATTTCGATTTCTTTTTGTTAGATTTCATAAAAATATATATATTAAATGAGAAGTTTTCAATAAACAAAAGATTTTTATTCTTAGGTTAGGTTAGGTTGAACATTTTTTTATATTTTTATTCTCTCATTTCGATTTCTTTTTGTTAGATTTCATAAAAATATATATATTAAATGAGAAGTTTTCAATAAACAAAAGATTTTTATTCTAAGGTTAGGTTAGGTTGAACATTTTTTTACATTTTTATTCTCTCATTTCGATTTCTTTTTGTTAGATTTCATAAAAATATATATATTAAATGAGAAGTTTTCAATAAACAAAAGATTTTTATTCTTAGGTTAGGTTAGGTTGAACATTTTTTTACATTTTTATTCTCTCATTTCGATTCCTTTTTGTTAGATTTCATAAAAATATATATATTAAATGAGCGCGAATTCCCGCGGGTTGTATACCACCTTGAAGGCCTCTCGGAGCCCGAACGATCGACACCAGTTTCAACTGAATCCGAGCGGGGAAAACTGAAAAAATCGGTTTTTGTTATTTACCGTCCGCACCTTCCCGCGCATTCCCGCGGTTTGTATACCACCTTGAAGGCCCCTCGGAGCCCGAACGATCAACACCAGTTTCAACTGAATCCGAGCAGGGAAAACTGAAAAAATCGGTTTTCGCCACTTAACGCCCGCACCTTCCCGCGCATTCCCGCGGGTTGTATACCACGACACCAGTTTTAACCGAATCCGAGCGGGGAAAACTGAAAAGTTTTCAATAAACAAAAGATTTTTATTCTTAGGTTAGGTTAGGTTGAACATTTTTTTACATTTTTATTCTCTCATTTCGATTTCTTTTTGTTAGATTTCATAAAAATATATATATTTAATGAGAAGTTCTCAATAAACAAAAGATTTTTATTCTTAGGTTAGGTTAGGTTGAACATTTTTTTACATTTTTATTCTCTCATTTCGATTTCTTTTTGTTAGATTTCATAAAAATATATATATTAAATGAGAAGTTTTCAATAAACAAAAGATTTTTATTCTTAGGTAAGGTTAGGTTGAACATTTTTTTACATTTTTATTCTCTCATTTCGATTTCTTTTTGTTAGATTTCATAAAAATATATATATTAAATGAGAAGTTTTCAATAAACAAAAGATTTTTATTCTTAGGTTAGGTTAGGTTGAACATTTTTTTACATTTTTATTCTCTCATTTCGATTCCTTTTTGTTAGATTTCATAAAAATATATATATTAAATGAGAAGTTTTCAATAAACAAAGATTTTTATTCTTAGGTTAGGTTAGGTTGAACATTTTTTTACATTTTTATTCTCTCATTTCGATTTCTTTTTGTTAGATTTCATAAAAATATATATATTAAATGAGAAGTTTTCAATAAACAAAAGATTTTTATTCTTAGGTTAGGTTAGGTTGAACATTTTTTTACATTTTTATTCTCTCATTTCGATTTCTTTTTGTTAGATTTCATAAAAATATATATATTAAATGAGAAGTTTTCAATAAACAAAAGATTTTTATTCTTAGGTTAGGTTAGGTTGAACATTTTTTTATATTTTTATTCTCTCATTTCGATTTCTTTTTGTTAGATTTCATAAAAATATATATATTAAATGAGAAGTTTTCAATAAACAAAAGATTTTTATTCTTAGGTTAGGTTAGGTTGAACATTTTTTTACATTTTTATTCTCTCATTTCGATTTCTTTTTGTTAGATTTCATAAAAATATATATATTAAATGAGAAGTTTTCAATAAACAAAAGATTTTTATTCTTAGGTTAGGTTAGGTTGAACATTTTTTTACATTTTTATTCTCTCATTTCGATTTCTTTTTGTTAGATTTCATAAAAATATATATATTAAATGAGAAGTTTTCAATAAACAAAAGATTTTTATTCTTAGGTTAGGTTAGGTTGAACATTTTTTTACATTTTTATTCTCTCATTTCGATTTCTTTTTGTTAGATTTCATAAAAATATATATATTAAATGAGAAGTTTTCAATAAACAAAAGATTTTTATTCTTAGGTTAGGTTAGGTTGAACATTTTTTTACATTTTTATTCTCTCATTTCGATTTCTTTTTGTTAGATTTCATAAAAATATGTATATTAAATGAGAAGTTTTCAATAAACAAAAGATTTTTATTCTTAGGTTAGGTTAGGTTGAACATTTTTTTATATTTTTATTCTCTCATTTCGATTTCTTTTTGTTAGATTTCATAAAAATATATATATTAAATGAGAAGTTTTCAATAAACAAAAGATTTTTATTCTTAGGTTAGGTTAGGTTGAACATTTTTTTACATTTTTATTCTCTCATTTCGATTTCTTTTTGTTAGATTTCATAAAAATATATATATTAAATGAGAAGTTTTCAATAAACAAAAGATTTTTATTCTTAGGTTAGGTTAGGTTGAACATTTTTTTACATTTTTATTCTCTCATTTCGATTCCTTTTTGTTAGATTTCATAAAAATATATATATTAAATGAGAAGTTTTCAATAAACAAAAGATTTTTATTCTTAGGTTAGGTTAGGTTGAACATTTTTTTACATTTTTATTCTCTCATTTCGATTCCTTTTTGTTAGATTTCATAAAAATATATATATTAAATGAGAAGTTTTCAATAAACAAAGATTTTTATTCTTAGGTTAGGTTAGGTTGAACATTTTTTTACATTTTTATTCTCTCATTTCGATTTCTTTTTGTTAGATTTCATAAAAATATATATATTAAATGAGAAGTTTTCAATAAACAAAAGATTTTTATTCTTAGGTTAGGTTAGGTTGAACATTTTTTTACATTTTTATTCTCTCATTTCGATTTCTTTTTGTTAGATTTCATAAATATATATATATTAAATGAGAAGTTTTCAATAAACAAAAGATTTTTATTCTTAGGTTAGGTTAGGTTGAACATTTTTTTACATTTTTATTCTCTCATTTCGATTTCTTTTTGTTAGATTTCATAAAAATATATATATTAAATGAGAAGTTTTCAATAAACAAAAGATTTTTATTCTTAGGTTAGGTTAGGTTGAACATTTTTTTATATTTTTATTCTCTCATTTCGATTTCTTTTTGTTAGATTTCATAAAAATATATATATTAAATGAGAAGTTTTCAATAAACAAAAGATTTTTATTCTTAGGTTAGGTTAGGTTGAACATTTTTTTATATTTTTATTCTCTCATTTCGATTTCTTTTTGTTAGATTTCATAAAAATATATATATTAAATGAGAAGTTTTCAATAAACAAAAGATTTTTATTCTTAGGTTAGGTTAGGTTGAACATTTTTTTACATTTTTATTCTCTCATTTCGATTCCTTTTTGTTAGATTTCATAAAAATATATATATTAAATGAGAAGTTTTCAATAAACAAAAGATTTTTATTCTTAGGTTAGGTTAGGTTGAACATTTTTTTTTATTTTTAATCTCTCATTTCGATTTCTTTTTGTTAGATTTCATAAAAATATATATATTAAATGAGAAGTTTTCAATAAACAAAAGATTTTTATTCTAAGGTTAGGTTAGGTTGAACATTTTTTTACATTTTTATTCTCTCATTTCGATTTCGTTTTGTTAGATTTCATAAAAATATATATATTAAATGAGAAGTTTTCAATAAACAAAGATTTTTATTCTTAGGTTAGGTTAGGTTGAACATTTTTTTACATTTTTATTCTCTCATTTCGATTCCTTTTTGTTAGATTTCATAAAAATATATATATTAAATGAGAAGTTTTCAATAAACAAAAGATTTTTATTCTAAGGTTAGGTTAGGTTGAACATTTTTTTACATTTTTATTCTCTCATTTCGATTTCGTTTTGTTAGATTTCATAAAAATATATATATTAAATGAGAAGTTTTCAATAAACAAAGATTTTTATTCTTAGGTTAGGTTAGGTTGAACATTTTTTTACATTTTTATTCTCTCATTTCGATTCCTTTTTGTTAGATTTCATAAAAATATATATTTTAAATGAGAAGTTTTCAATAAACAAAAGATTTTTATTCTTAGGTTAGGTTAGGTTGAACATTTTTTTACATTTTTATTCTCTCATTTCGATTTCTTTTTGTTAGATTTCATAAAAATATATATATTAAATGAGAAGTTTTCAATAAACAAAAGATTTTTATTCTTAGGTTAGGTTAGGTTGAACATTTTTTTACATTTTTATTCTCTCATTTCGATTTCTTTTTGTTAGATTTCATAAAAATATATATATTAAATGAGAAGTTTTCAATAAACAAAAGATTTTTATTCTAAGGTTAGGTTAGGTTGAACATTTTTTTACATTTTTATTCTCTCATTTCGATTTCTTTTTGTTAGATTTCATAAAAATATATATATTAAATGAGAAGTTCTCAATAAACAAAAGATTTTTATTCTTAGGTTAGGTTAGGTTGAACATTTTTTTACATTTTTATTCTCGCATTTCGATTTCTTTTTGTTAGATTTCATAAAAATATATATATTAAATGAGAAGTTTTCAATAAACAAAGATTTTTATTCTTAGGTTAGGTTAGGTTGAACATTTTTTTACATTTTTATTCTCTCATTTCGATTTCTTTTTGTTAAATTTCATAAAAATATATATATTAAATGAGAAGTTTTCAATAAACAAAAGATTTTTATTCTTAGGTAAGGTTAGGTTGAACATTTTTTTACATTTTTATTCTCTCATTTCGATTTCTTTTTGTTAGATTTCATAAAAATATATATATTAAATGAGAAGTTTTCAATAAACAAAAGATTTTTATTCTTAGGTTAGGTTAGGTTGAACATTTTTTTACATTTTTATTCTCTCATTTCGATTTCTTTTTGTTAGATTTCATAAAAATATATATATTAAATGAGAAGTTTTCAATAAACAAAAGATTTTTATTCTTAGGTTAGGTTAGGTTGAACATTTTTTTACATTTTTATTCTCTCATTTCGATTTCTTTTTGTTAGATTTCATAAAAATATATATATTAAATGAGAAGTTTTCAATAAACAAAAGATTTTTATTCTTAGGTTAGGTTAGGTTGAACATTTTTTTACATTTTTATTCTCTCATTTCGATTTCTTTTTGTTAGATTTCATAAAAATATATATATTAAATGAGAAGTTTTCAATAAACAAAAGATTTTTATTCTTAGGTTAGGTTAGGTTGAACATTTTTTTACATTTTTATTCTCTCATTTCGATTTCTTTTTGTTAGATTTCATAAAAATATATATATTAAATGAGAAGTTTTCAATAAACAAAAGATTTTTATTCTTAGGTTAGGTTAGGTTGAACATTTTTTTACATTTTTATTCTCTCATTTCGATTTCTTTTTGTTAGATTTCATAAAAATATATATATTAAATAAGAAGTTTTCAATAAACAAAAGATTTTTATTCTTAGGTTAGGTTAGGTTGAACATTTTTTTACATTTTTATTCTCTCATTTCGATTTCTTTTTGTTAGATTTCATAAATATATATATATTAAATGAGAAGTTTTCAATAAACAAAAGATTTTTATTCTTAGGTTAGGTTAGGTTGAACATTTTTTTACATTTTTATTCTCTCATTTCGATTTCTTTTTGTTAGATTTCATAAAAATATATATATTAAATGAGAAGTTTTCAATAAACAAAAGATTTTTATTCTTAGGTTAGGTTAGGTTGAACATTTTTTTATATTTTTATTCTCTCATTTCGATTTCTTTTTGTTAGATTTCATAAAAATATATATATTAAATGAGAAGTTTTCAATAAACAAAAGATTTTTATTCTAAGGTTAGGTTAGGTTGAACATTTTTTTACATTTTTATTCTCTCATTTCGATTTCTTTTTGTTAGATTTCATAAAAATATATATATTAAATGAGAAGTTTTCAATAAACAAAAGATTTTTATTCTTAGGTTAGGTTAGGTTGAACATTTTTTTACATTTTTATTCTCTCATTTCGATTCCTTTTTGTTAGATTTCATAAAAATATATATATTAAATGAGCGCGAATTCCCGCGGGTTGTATACCACCTTGAAGGCCTCTCGGAGCCCGAACGATCGACACCAGTTTCAACTGAATCCGAGCGGGGAAAACTGAAAAAATCGGTTTTTGTTATTTACCGTCCGCACCTTCCCGCGCATTCCCGCGGTTTGTATACCACCTTGAAGGCCCCTCGGAGCCCGAACGATCAACACCAGTTTCAACTGAATCCGAGCAGGGAAAACTGAAAAAATCGGTTTTCGCCACTTAACGCCCGCACCTTCCCGCGCATTCCCGCGGGTTGTATACCACGACACCAGTTTTAACCGAATCCGAGCGGGGAAAACTGAAAAGTTTTCAATAAACAAAAGATTTTTATTCTTAGGTTAGGTTAGGTTGAACATTTTTTTACATTTTTATTCTCTCATTTCGATTTCTTTTTGTTAGATTTCATAAAAATATATATATTTAATGAGAAGTTCTCAATAAACAAAAGATTTTTATTCTTAGGTTAGGTTAGGTTGAACATTTTTTTACATTTTTATTCTCTCATTTCGATTTCTTTTTGTTAGATTTCATAAAAATATATATATTAAATGAGAAGTTTTCAATAAACAAAAGATTTTTATTCTTAGGTAAGGTTAGGTTGAACATTTTTTTACATTTTTATTCTCTCATTTCGATTTCTTTTTGTTAGATTTCATAAAAATATATATATTAAATGAGAAGTTTTCAATAAACAAAAGATTTTTATTCTTAGGTTAGGTTAGGTTGAACATTTTTTTACATTTTTATTCTCTCATTTCGATTCCTTTTTGTTAGATTTCATAAAAATATATATATTAAATGAGAAGTTTTCAATAAACAAAGATTTTTATTCTTAGGTTAGGTTAGGTTGAACATTTTTTTACATTTTTATTCTCTCATTTCGATTTCTTTTTGTTAGATTTCATAAAAATATATATATTAAATGAGAAGTTTTCAATAAACAAAAGATTTTTATTCTTAGGTTAGGTTAGGTTGAACATTTTTTTACATTTTTATTCTCTCATTTCGATTTCTTTTTGTTAGATTTCATAAAAATATATATATTAAATGAGAAGTTTTCAATAAACAAAAGATTTTTATTCTTAGGTTAGGTTAGGTTGAACATTTTTTTATATTTTTATTCTCTCATTTCGATTTCTTTTTGTTAGATTTCATAAAAATATATATATTAAATGAGAAGTTTTCAATAAACAAAAGATTTTTATTCTTAGGTTAGGTTAGGTTGAACATTTTTTTACATTTTTATTCTCTCATTTCGATTTCTTTTTGTTAGATTTCATAAAAATATGTATATTAAATGAGAAGTTTTCAATAAACAAAAGATTTTTATTCTTAGGTTAGGTTAGGTTGAACATTTTTTTACATTTTTATTCTCTCATTTCGATTTCTTTTTGTTAGATTTCATAAAAATATATATATTAAATGAGAAGTTTTCAATAAACAAAAGATTTTTATTCTTAGGTTAGGTTAGGTTGAACATTTTTTTACATTTTTATTCTCTCATTTCGATTTCTTTTTGTTAGATTTCATAAAAATATATATATTAAATGAGAAGTTTTCAATAAACAAAAGATTTTTATTCTTAGGTTAGGTTAGGTTGAACATTTTTTTATATTTTTATTCTCTCATTTCGATTTCTTTTTGTTAGATTTCATAAAAATATATATATTAAATGAGAAGTTTTCAATAAACAAAAGATTTTTATTCTTAGGTTAGGTTAGGTTGAACATTTTTTTACATTTTTATTCTCTCATTTCGATTTCTTTTTGTTAGATTTCATAAAAATATATATATTAAATGAGAAGTTTTCAATAAACAAAAGATTTTTATTCTTAGGTTAGGTTAGGTTGAACATTTTTTTACATTTTTATTCTCTCATTTCGATTCCTTTTTGTTAGATTTCATAAAAATATATATATTAAATGAGAAGTTTTCAATAAACAAAAGATTTTTATTCTTAGGTTAGGTTAGGTTGAACATTTTTTTACATTTTTATTCTCTCATTTCGATTCCTTTTTGTTAGATTTCATAAAAATATATATATTAAATGAGAAGTTTTCAATAAACAAAGATTTTTATTCTTAGGTTAGGTTAGGTTGAACATTTTTTTACATTTTTATTCTCTCATTTCGATTTCTTTTTGTTAGATTTCATAAAAATATATATATTAAATGAGAAGTTTTCAATAAACAAAAGATTTTTATTCTTAGGTTAGGTTAGGTTGAACATTTTTTTACATTTTTATTCTCTCATTTCGATTTCTTTTTGTTAGATTTCATAAAAATATATATATTAAATGAGAAGTTTTCAATAAACAAAAGATTTTTATTCTTAGGTTAGGTTAGGTTGAACATTTTTTTATATTTTTATTCTCTCATTTCGATTTCTTTTTGTTAGATTTCATAAAAATATATATATTAAATGAGAAGTTTTCAATAAACAAAAGATTTTTATTCTAAGGTTAGGTTAGGTTGAACATTTTTTTACATTTTTATTCTCTCATTTCGATTTCTTTTTGTTAGATTTCATAAAAATATATATATTAAATGAGAAGTTTTCAATAAACAAAAGATTTTTATTCTTAGGTTAGGTTAGGTTGAACATTTTTTTACATTTTTATTCTCTCATTTCGATTCCTTTTTGTTAGATTTCATAAAAATATATATATTAAATGAGCGCGAATTCCCGCGGGTTGTATACCACCTTGAAGGCCCCTCGGAGCCCGAACGATCGACACCAGTTTCAACTGAATCCGAGCGGGGAAAACTGAAAAAATCGGTTTTTGTTATTTACCGTCCGCACCTTCCCGCGCATTCTCGCGGTTTGTAAACCACCTTGAAGGCCCCTCGGAGCCCGAACGATCAACACCAGTTTCAACTGAATCCGAGCAGGGAAAACTGAAAAAATCGGTTTTCGCCACTTAACGCCCGCACCTTCCCGCGCATTCCCACGGGTTGTATACCATCTTAAAGGCCTCTCGGAGCCCGAACGATCGACACCAGTTTCAACCGAATCCGAGCGGGGAAAACTGAAAAAATCGGTTTTCGCCACTTACCGCCCGCACCTTCCCGCGCATTCCCGCGGGTTGTATACCACGACACCAGTTTCAACCGAATCCGAGCGGGGAAAACTGAAAAGTTTTCAATAAACAAAAGATTTTTATTCTTAGGTTAGGTTAGGTTGAACATTTTTTTACATTTTTATTCTCTCATTTCGATTCCTTTTTGTTAGATTTCATAAAAATATATATATTAAATGAGAAGTTTTCAATAAACAAAAGATTTTTATTCTTAGGTTAGGTTAGGTTGAACATTTTTTTACATTTTTATTCTCTCATTTCGATTCCTTTTTGTTAGATTTCATAAAAATATATATATTAAATGAGAAGTTTTCAATAAACAAAAGATTTTTATTCTTAGGTTAGGTTAGGTTGAACATTTTTTTACATTTTTATCTCTCATTTCGATTCCTTTTTGTTAGATTTCATAAAAATATATATATTAAATGAGCGCGAATTCCCGTGGGTTGTATACTACCTTGAAGGCCCCTCGGAGCCCGAACGATCGACACCAGTTTCAACTGAATCCGAGCGGGGAAAACTGAAAAAATCGGTTTTCGCCACTTACCGCCCGCACCTTCCCGCGCATTCTCGCGGGTTGTATACCACCTTGAAGGCCCCTCGGAGCCTGAACGATCGACACCAGTTTCAACCGAATCCGAGCGGGGAAAACTGAAAAAATCGGTTTTCGCCACTTACCGCCCGCACCTTCCCGCGCATTCCCTCGGGTTGTATACCACGACACCAGTTTCAACCGAATCCGAGCGGGGAAAACTGAAAAGTTTTCAATAAACAAAATATTTTTATTCTTAGGTTAGGTTAGGTTGAACATTTTTTTACATTTTTATTCTCTCATTTCGATTTCTTTTTGTTAGATTTCATAAAAATATATATATTAAATGAGAAGTTTTCAATAAACAAAGATTTTTATTCTTAGGTTAGGTTAGGTTGAACATTTTTTTACATTTTTATTCTCTCATTTCGATTTCTTTTTGTTAGATTTCATAAAAATATATATATTAAATGAGAAGTTTTCAATAAACAAAAGATTTTTATTCTTAGGTTAGGTTAGGTTGAACATTTTTTTACATTTTTATTCTCTCATTTCGATTCCTTTTTGTTAGATTTCATAAAAATATATATATTAAATGAGAAGTTTTCAATAAACAAAAGATTTTTATTCTTAGGTTAGGTTAGGTTGAACATTTTTTTACATTTTTATTCTCTCATTTCGATTCCTTTTTGTTAGATTTCATAAAAATATATATATTAAATGAGAAGTTTTCAATAAACAAAAGATTTTTATTCTTAGGTTAGGTTAGGTTGAACATTTTTTTACATTTTTATTCTCTCATTTCGATTTCTTTTTGTTAGATTTCATAAAAATATATATATTAAATGAGAAGTTTTCAATAAACAAAAGATTTTTATTCTTAGGTTAGGTTAGGTTGAACATTTTTTTACATTTTTATTCTCTCATTTCGATTTCTTTTTGTTAGATTTCATAAAAATATATATATTAAATGAGAAGTTTTCAATAAACAAAAGATTTTTATTCTTAGGTTAGGTTAGGTTGAACATTTTTTTACATTTTTATTCTCTCATTTCGATTTCTTTTTGTTAGATTTCATAAAAATATATATATTAAATGAGAAGTTTTCAATAAACAAAAGATTTTTATTCTTAGGTTAGGTTAGGTTGAACATTTTTTTACATTTTTATTCTCTCATTTCGATTTCTTTTTGTTAGATTTCATAAAAATATATATATTAAATAAGAAGTTTTCAATAAACAAAAGATTTTTATTCTTAGGTTAGGTTAGGTTGAACATTTTTTTACATTTTTATTCTCTCATTTCGATTTCTTTTTGTTAGATTTCATAAAAATATATATATTAAATGAGAAGTTTTCAATAAACAAAAGATTTTTATTCTTAGGTTAGGTTAGGTTGAACATTTTTTTACATTTTTATTCTCTCATTTCGATTTCTTTTTGTTAGATTTCATAAAAATATATATATTAAATGAGAAGTTTTCAATAAACAAAAGATTTTTATTCTTAGGTTAGGTTAGGTTGAACATTTTTTTATATTTTTATTCTCTCATTTCGATTTCTTTTTGTTAGATTTCATAAAAATATATATATTAAATGAGAAGTTTTCAATAAACAAAAGATTTTTATTCTAAGGTTAGGTTAGGTTGAACATTTTTTTACATTTTTATTCTCTCATTTCGATTTCTTTTTGTTAGATTTCATAAAAATATATATATTAAATGAGAAGTTTTCAATAAACAAAAGATTTTTATTCTTAGGTTAGGTTAGGTTGAACATTTTTTTACATTTTTATTCTCTCATTTCGATTCCTTTTTGTTAGATTTCATAAAAATATATATATTAAATGAGCGCGAATTCCCGCGGGTTGTATACCACCTTGAAGGCCCCTCGGAGCCCGAACGATCGACACCAGTTTCAACTGAATCCGAGCGGGGAAAACTGAAAAAATCGGTTTTTGTTATTTACCGTCCGCACCTTCCCGCGCATTCTCGCGGTTTGTAAACCACCTTGAAGGCCCCTCGGAGCCCGAACGATCAACACCAGTTTCAACTGAATCCGAGCAGGGAAAACTGAAAAAATCGGTTTTCGCCACTTAACGCCCGCACCTTCCCGCGCATTCCCACGGGTTGTATACCATCTTAAAGGCCTCTCGGAGCCCGAACGATCGACACCAGTTTCAACCGAATCCGAGCGGGGAAAACTGAAAAAATCGGTTTTCGCCACTTACCGCCCGCACCTTCCCGCGCATTCCCGCGGGTTGTATACCACGACACCAGTTTCAACCGAATCCGAGCGGGGAAAACTGAAAAGTTTTCAATAAACAAAAGATTTTTATTCTTAGGTTAGGTTAGGTTGAACATTTTTTTACATTTTTATTCTCTCATTTCGATTCCTTTTTGTTAGATTTCATAAAAATATATATATTAAATGAGAAGTTTTCAATAAACAAAAGATTTTTATTCTTAGGTTAGGTTAGGTTGAACATTTTTTTACATTTTTATTCTCTCATTTCGATTCCTTTTTGTTAGATTTCATAAAAATATATATATTAAATGAGAAGTTTTCAATAAACAAAAGATTTTTATTCTTAGGTTAGGTTAGGTTGAACATTTTTTTACATTTTTATCTCTCATTTCGATTCCTTTTTGTTAGATTTCATAAAAATATATATATTAAATGAGCGCGAATTCCCGTGGGTTGTATACTACCTTGAAGGCCCCTCGGAGCCCGAACGATCGACACCAGTTTCAACTGAATCCGAGCGGGGAAAACTGAAAAAATCGGTTTTCGCCACTTACCGCCCGCACCTTCCCGCGCATTCTCGCGGGTTGTATACCACCTTGAAGGCCCCTCGGAGCCTGAACGATCGACACCAGTTTCAACCGAATCCGAGCGGGGAAAACTGAAAAAATCGGTTTTCGCCACTTACCGCCCGCACCTTCCCGCGCATTCCCTCGGGTTGTATACCACGACACCAATTTCAACCGAATCCGAGCGGGGAAAACTGAAAAGTTTTCAATAAACAAAAGATTTTTATTCTTAGGTTAGGTTAGGTTGAACATTTTTTTACATTTTTATTCTCTCATTTCGATTTCTTTTTGTTAGATTTCATAAAAATATATATATTAAATGAGAAGTTTTCAATAAACAAAGATTTTTATTCTTAGGTTAGGTTAGGTTGAACATTTTTTTACATTTTTATTCTCTCATTTCGATTTCTTTTTGTTAGATTTCATAAAAATATATATATTAAATGAGAAGTTTTCAATAAACAAAAGATTTTTATTCTTAGGTTAGGTTAGGTTGAACATTTTTTTACATTTTTATTCTCTCATTTCGATTCCTTTTTGTTAGATTTCATAAAAATATATATATTAAATGAGAAGTTTTCAATAAACAAAAGATTTTTATTCTTAGGTTAGGTTAGGTTGAACATTTTTTTACATTTTTATTCTCTCATTTCGATTCCTTTTTGTTAGATTTCATAAAAATATATATATTAAATGAGAAGTTTTCAATAAACAAAAGATTTTTATTCTTAGGTTAGGTTAGGTTGAACATTTTTTTACATTTTTATTCTCTCATTTCGATTTCTTTTTGTTAGATTTCATAAAAATATATATATTAAATGAGAAGTTTTCAATAAACAAAAGATTTTTATTCTTAGGTTAGGTTAGGTTGAACATTTTTTTACATTTTTATTCTCTCATTTCGATTTCTTTTTGTTAGATTTCATAAAAATATATATATTAAATGAGAAGTTTTCAATAAACAAAAGATTTTTATTCTTAGGTTAGGTTAGGTTGAACATTTTTTTACATTTTTATTCTCTCATTTCGATTTCTTTTTGTTAGATTTCATAAAAATATATATATTAAATGAGAAGTTTTCAATAAACAAAAGATTTTTATTCTTAGGTTAGGTTAGGTTGAACATTTTTTTACATTTTTATTCTCTCATTTCGATTTCTTTTTGTTAGATTTCATAAAAATATATATATTAAATAAGAAGTTTTCAATAAACAAAAGATTTTTATTCTTAGGTTAGGTTAGGTTGAACATTTTTTTACATTTTTATTCTCTCATTTCGATTTCTTTTTGTTAGATTTCATAAAAATATATATATTAAATGAGAAGTTTTCAATAAACAAAAGATTTTTATTCTTAGGTTAGGTTAGGTTGAACATTTTTTTACATTTTTATTCTCTCATTTCGATTTCTTTTTGTTAGATTTCATAAAAATATATATATTAAATGAGAAGTTTTCAATAAACAAAAGATTTTTATTCTTAGGTTAGGTTAGGTTGAACATTTTTTTATATTTTTATTCTCTCATTTCGATTTCTTTTTGTTAGATTTCATAAAAATATATATATTAAATGAGAAGTTTTCAATAAACAAAAGATTTTTATTCTAAGGTTAGGTTAGGTTGAACATTTTTTTACATTTTTATTCTCTCATTTCGATTTCTTTTTGTTAGATTTCATAAAAATATATATATTAAATGAGAAGTTTTCAATAAACAAAAGATTTTTATTCTTAGGTTAGGTTAGGTTGAACATTTTTTTACATTTTTATTCTCTCATTTCGATTCCTTTTTGTTAGATTTCATAAAAATATATATATTAAATGAGCGCGAATTCCCGCGGGTTGTATACCACCTTGAAGGCCTCTCGGAGCCCGAACGATCGACACCAGTTTCAACTGAATCCGAGCGGGGAAAACTGAAAAAATCGGTTTTTGTTATTTACCGTCCGCACCTTCCCGCGCATTCCCGCGGTTTGTATACCACCTTGAAGGCCCCTCGGAGCCCGAACGATCAACACCAGTTTCAACTGAATCCGAGCAGGGAAAACTGAAAAAATCGGTTTTCGCCACTTAACGCCCGCACCTTCCCGCGCATTCCCGCGGGTTGTATACCACGACACCAGTTTTAACCGAATCCGAGCGGGGAAAACTGAAAAAATTTCAATAAACAAAAGATTTTTATTCTTAGGTTAGGTTAGGTTGAACATTTTTTTACATTTTTATTCTCTCATTTCGATTTCTTTTTGTTAGATTTCATAAAAATATATATATTTAATGAGAAGTTCTCAATAAACAAAAGATTTTTATTCTTAGGTTAGGTTAGGTTGAACATTTTTTTACATTTTTATTCTCTCATTTCGATTTCTTTTTGTTAGATTTCATAAAAATATATATATTAAATGAGAAGTTTTCAATAAACAAAAGATTTTTATTCTTAGGTAAGGTTAGGTTGAACATTTTTTTACATTTTTATTCTCTCATTTCGATTTCTTTTTGTTAGATTTCATAAAAATATATATATTAAATGAGAAGTTTTCAATAAACAAAAGATTTTTATTCTTAGGTTAGGTTAGGTTGAACATTTTTTTACATTTTTATTCTCTCATTTCGATTCCTTTTTGTTAGATTTCATAAAAATATATATATTAAATGAGAAGTTTTCAATAAACAAAGATTTTTATTCTTAGGTTAGGTTAGGTTGAACATTTTTTTACATTTTTATTCTCTCATTTCGATTTCTTTTTGTTAGATTTCATAAAAATATATATATTAAATGAGAAGTTTTCAATAAACAAAAGATTTTTATTCTTAGGTTAGGTTAGGTTGAACATTTTTTTACATTTTTATTCTCTCATTTCGATTTCTTTTTGTTAGATTTCATAAAAATATATATATTAAATGAGAAGTTTTCAATAAACAAAAGATTTTTATTCTTAGGTTAGGTTAGGTTGAACATTTTTTTATATTTTTATTCTCTCATTTCGATTTCTTTTTGTTAGATTTCATAAAAATATATATATTAAATGAGAAGTTTTCAATAAACAAAAGATTTTTATTCTTAGGTTAGGTTAGGTTGAACATTTTTTTACATTTTTATTCTCTCATTTCGATTTCTTTTTGTTAGATTTCATAAAAATATATATATTAAATGAGAAGTTTTCAATAAACAAAAGATTTTTATTCTTAGGTTAGGTTAGGTTGAACATTTTTTTACATTTTTATTCTCTCATTTCGATTTCTTTTTGTTAGATTTCATAAAAATATATATATTAAATGAGAAGTTTTCAATAAACAAAAGATTTTTATTCTTAGGTTAGGTTAGGTTGAACATTTTTTTACATTTTTATTCTCTCATTTCGATTTCTTTTTGTTAGATTTCATAAAAATATATATATTAAATGAGAAGTTTTCAATAAACAAAAGATTTTTATTCTTAGGTTAGGTTAGGTTGAACATTTTTTTACATTTTTATTCTCTCATTTCGATTTCTTTTTGTTAGATTTCATAAAAATATGTATATTAAATGAGAAGTTTTCAATAAACAAAAGATTTTTATTCTTAGGTTAGGTTAGGTTGAACATTTTTTTACATTTTTATTCTCTCATTTCGATTTCTTTTTGTTAGATTTCATAAAAATATATATATTAAATGAGAAGTTTTCAATAAACAAAAGATTTTTATTCTTAGGTTAGGTTAGGTTGAACATTTTTTTACATTTTTATTCTCTCATTTCGATTTCTTTTTGTTAGATTTCATAAAAATATATATATTAAATGAGAAGTTTTCAATAAACAAAAGATTTTTATTCTTAGGTTAGGTTAGGTTGAACATTTTTTTATATTTTTATTCTCTCATTTCGATTTCTTTTTGTTAGATTTCATAAAAATATATATATTAAATGAGAAGTTTTCAATAAACAAAAGATTTTTATTCTAAGGTTAGGTTAGGTTGAACATTTTTTTACATTTTTATTCTCTCATTTCGATTTCTTTTTGTTAGATTTCATAAAAATATATATATTAAATGAGAAGTTTTCAATAAACAAAAGATTTTTATTCTTAGGTTAGGTTAGGTTGAACATTTTTTTACATTTTTATTCTCTCATTTCGATTTCTTTTTGTTAGATTTCATAAAAATATATATATTAAATGAGAAGTTTTCAATAAACAAAAGATTTTTATTCTTAGGTTAGGTTAGGTTGAACATTTTTTTACATTTTTATTCTCTCATTTCGATTTCTTTTTGTTAGATTTCATAAAAATATGTATATTAAATGAGAAGTTTTCAATAAACAAAAGATTTTTATTCTTAGGTTAGGTTAGGTTGAACATTTTTTTACATTTTTATTCTCTCATTTCGATTTCTTTTTGTTAGATTTCATAAAAATATATATATTAAATGAGAAGTTTTCAATAAACAAAAGATTTTTATTCTTAGGTTAGGTTAGGTTGAACATTTTTTTACATTTTTATTCTCTCATTTCGATTTCTTTTTGTTAGATTTCATAAAAATATATATATTAAATGAGAAGTTTTCAATAAACAAAAGATTTTTATTCTTAGGTTAGGTTAGGTTGAACATTTTTTTATATTTTTATTCTCTCATTTCGATTTCTTTTTGTTAGATTTCATAAAAATATATATATTAAATGAGAAGTTTTCAATAAACAAAAGATTTTTATTCTAAGGTTAGGTTAGGTTGAACATTTTTTTACATTTTTATTCTCTCATTTCGATTTCTTTTTGTTAGATTTCATAAAAATATATATATTAAATGAGAAGTTTTCAATAAACAAAAGATTTTTATTCTTAGGTTAGGTTAGGTTGAACATTTTTTTACATTTTTATTCTCTCATTTCGATTCCTTTTTGTTAGATTTCATAAAAATATATATATTAAATGAGAAGTTTTCAATAAACAAAAGATTTTTATTCTTAGGTTAGGTTAGGTTGAACATTTTTTTACATTTTTATTCTCTCATTTCGATTCCTTTTTGTTAGATTTCATAAAAATATATATATTAAATGAGAAGTTTTCAATAAACAAAGATTTTTATTCTTAGGTTAGGTTAGGTTGAACATTTTTTTACATTTTTATTCTCTCATTTCGATTTCTTTTTGTTAGATTTCATAAAAATATATATATTAAATGAGAAGTTTTCAATAAACAAAAGATTTTTATTCTTAGGTTAGGTTAGGTTGAACATTTTTTTACATTTTTATTCTCTCATTTCGATTTCTTTTTGTTAGATTTCATAAAAATATATATATTAAATGAGAAGTTTTCAATAAACAAAAGATTTTTATTCTTAGGTTAGGTTAGGTTGAACATTTTTTTATATTTTTATTCTCTCATTTCGATTTCTTTTTGTTAGATTTCATAAAAATATATATATTAAATGAGAAGTTTTCAATAAACAAAAGATTTTTATTCTAAGGTTAGGTTAGGTTGAACATTTTTTTACATTTTTATTCTCTCATTTCGATTTCTTTTTGTTAGATTTCATAAAAATATATATATTAAATGAGAAGTTTTCAATAAACAAAAGATTTTTATTCTTAGGTTAGGTTAGGTTGAACATTTTTTTACATTTTTATTCTCTCATTTCGATTCCTTTTTGTTAGATTTCATAAAAATATATATATTAAATGAGCGCGAATTCCCGCGGGTTGTATACCACCTTGAAGGCCCCTCGGAGCCCGAACGATCGACACCAGTTTCAACCGAATCCGAGCGGGGCAAACTGAAAAAATCGGTTTTCGCCACTTACCGCCCGCACCTTCCCGCGCATTCCCGCGGGTTGTATACCACGACACCAGTTTCAACCGAATCCGAGCGGGGAAAACTCAAAAGTTTTCAATAAACAAATGATTTATATTCTTAGGTTAGGTTAGGTTGAACATTTTTTTACATTTTTATTCTCTCATTTCGATTTCTTTTTGTTAGATTTCATAAAAATATATATATTAAATGAGAAGTTTTCAATAAACAAAGATTTTTATTCTTAGGTTAGGTTAGGTTGAACATTTTTTTACATTTTTATTCTTTCATTTCGATTCCTTTTTGTTAGATTTCATAAAAATATATATATTAAATGAGAAGTTTTCAATAAACAAAAGATTTTTATTCTTAGGTTAGGTTAGGTTGAACATTTTTTTACATTTTTATTCTCTCATTTCGATTTCTTTTTGTTAGATTTCATAAAAATATATATATTAAATGAGAAGTTTTCAATAAACAAAGATTTTTATTCTTAGGTTAGGTTAGGTTGAACATTTTTTTACATTTTTATTCTCTCATTTCGATTTCTTTTTGTTAGATTTCATAAAAATATATATATTAAATGAGAAGTTTTCAATAAACAAAGATTTTTATTCTTAGGTTAGGTTAGGTTGAACATTTTTTTACATTTTTATTCTCTCATTTCGATTTCTTTTTGTTAGATTTCATAAAAATATATATATTAAATGAGAAGTTTTCAATAAACAAAAGATTTTTATTCTAAGGTTAGGATAGGTTGAACATTTTTTTACATTTTTATTCTCTCATTTCGATTTCTTTTTGTTAGATTTCATAAAAATATATATATTAAATGAGAAGTTTTCAATAAACAAAAGATTTTTATTCTTAGGTTAGGTTAGGTTGAACATTTTTTTACATTTTTATTCTCTCATTTCGATTCCTTTTTGTTAGATTTCATAAAAATATATATATTAAATAAGAAGTTTTCAATAAACAAAGATTTTTATTCTTAGGTTAGGTTAGGTTGAAGATTTTTTTACATTTTTATTCTCTCATTTCGATTCTTTTTTGTTAGATTTCATAAAAATATATATATTAAATGAGAAGTTTTCAATAAACAAAAGATTTTTATTCTTAGGTTAGGTTAGGTTGAACATTTTTTTACATTTTTATTCTCTCATTTCGATTTCTTTTTGTTAGATTTCATAAAAATATATATATTAAATGAGAAGTTTTCAATAAACAAAAGAATTTTATTCTTAGGTTAGGTTAGGTTGAACATTTTTTTACATTTTTATTCTCTCATTTCGATTTCTTTTTGTTAGATTTCATAAAAATATATATATTAAATGAGAAGTTTTCAATAAACAAAAGATTTTTATTCTTAGGTTAGGTTAGGTTGAACATTTTTTTATATTTTTATTCTCTCATTTCGATTTCTTTTTGTTAGATTTCATAAAAATATATATATTAAATGAGAAGTTTTCAATAAACAAAAGATTTTTATTCTTGGGTTAGGTTAGGTTAGGTTGAAGATTTTTTTACATTTTTATTCTCTCATTTCGATTTCGTTTTGTTAGATTTCATAAAAATATATATATTAAATGAGAAGTTTTCAATAAACAAAGATTTTTATTCTTAGGTTAGGTTAGGTTGAACATTTTTTTACATTTTTATTCTCTCATTTCGATTCCTTTTTGTTAGATTTCATAAAAATATATATATTAAATGAGAAGTTTTCAATAAACAAAGATTTTTATTCTTAGGTTAGGTTAGGTTGAACATTTTTTTACATTTTTATTCTCTCATTTCGATTTCTTTTTGTTAGATTTCATAAAAATATATATATTAAATGAGAAGTTTTCAATAAACAAAAGATTTTTATTCTAAGGTAAGGTTAGGTTGAACATTTTTTTACATTTTTATTCTCTCATTTCGATTTCTTTTTTTTAGATTTCATAAAAATATATATATTAAATGAGAAGTTTTCAATAAACAAAAGATTTTTATTCTAAGGTTAGGTTAGGTTGAACATTTTTTTACATTTTTATTCTCTCATTTCGATTTCTTTTTGTTAGATTTCATAAAAATATATATATTAAATGAGAAGTTTTCAATAAACAAAAGATTTTTATTCTTGGGTTAGGTTAGGTTGAACATTTTTTTTTATTTTTATTCTCTCATTTCGATTTCGTTTTGTTAGATTTCATAAAAATATATATATTAAATGAGAAGTTTTCAATAAACAAAGATTTTTATTCTTAGGTTAGGTTAGGTTGAACATTTTTTTTTATCTTATTCTCTCATTTCGATTTCTTTTTGTTAGATTTCATAAAAATATATATATTAAATGAGAAGTTTTCAATAAACAAAAGATTTTTATTCTAAGGTTAGGTTAGGTTGAACATTTTTTTACATTTTTATTCTCTCATTTCGATTTCGTTTTGTTAGATTTCATAAAAATATATATATTAAATGAGAAGTTTTCAATAAACAAAGATTTTTATTCTTAGGTTAGGTTGAACATTTTTTTACATTTTTATTCTCTCATTTCGATTCCTTTTTGTTAGATTTCATAAAAATATATATATTAAATGAGAAGTTTTCAATAAACAAAAGATTTTTATTCTTAGTTTAGGTTAGGTTGAACATTTTTTTACATTTTAATTCTCTCATTTCGATTCCTTTTTGTTAGATTTCATAAAAATATATATATTAAATGAGAAGTTTTCAATAAACAAAAGATTTTTATTCTTAGGTTAGGTTAGGTTGAACATTTTTTTACATTTTTATTCTCTCATTTCGATTTCTTTTTGTTAAATTTCATAAAAATATATATATTAAATGAGAAGTTTTCAATAAACAAAAGATTTTTATTCTTGGGTTAGGTTAGGTTGAACATTTTTTTTTATTTTTATTCTCTCATTTCGATTTCTTTTTGTTAGATTTCATAAAAATATATATATTAAATGAGAAGTTTTCAATAAACAAAAGATTTTTATTCTAAGGTTAGGTTAGGTTGAACATTTTTTTACATTTTTATTCTCTCATTTCGATTTCGTTTTGTTAGATTTCATAAAAATATATATATTAAATGAGAAGTTTAAATGAGAAGTTTTCAATAAACAAAAGATTTTTATTCTTAGGTTAGGTTAGGTTGAACATTTTTTTACATTTTTATTCTCTCATTTCGATTTCTTTTTGTTAGATTTCATAAAAATATATATATTAAATGAGAAGTTTTCAATAAACAAAAGATTTTTATTCTTAGGTTAGGTTAGGTTGAACATTTTTTTATATTTTTATTCTCTCATTTCGATTTCTTTTTGTTAGATTTCATAAAAATATATATATTAAATGAGAAGTTTTCAATAAACAAAAGATTTTTATTCTAAGGTTAGGTTAGGTTGAACATTTTTTTACATTTTTATTCTCTCATTTCGATTTCTTTTTGTTAGATTTCATAAAAATATATATATTAAATGAGAAGTTTTCAATAAACAAAAGATTTTTATTCTTAGGTTAGGTTAGGTTGAACATTTTTTTACATTTTTATTCTCTCATTTCGATTCCTTTTTGTTAGATTTCATAAAAATATATATATTAAATGAGAAGTTTTCAATAAACAAAAGATTTTTATTCTTAGGTTAGGTTAGGTTGAACATTTTTTTACATTTTTATTCTCTCATTTCGATTCCTTTTTGTTAGATTTCATAAAAATATATATATTAAATGAGAAGTTTTCAATAAACAAAGATTTTTATTCTTAGGTTAGGTTAGGTTGAACATTTTTTTACATTTTTATTCTCTCATTTCGATTTCTTTTTGTTAGATTTCATAAAAATATATATATTAAATGAGAAGTTTTCAATAAACAAAAGATTTTTATTCTTAGGTTAGGTTAGGTTGAACATTTTTTTACATTTTTATTCTCTCATTTCGATTTCTTTTTGTTAGATTTCATAAAAATATATATATTAAATGAGAAGTTTTCAATAAACAAAAGATTTTTATTCTTAGGTTAGGTTAGGTTGAACATTTTTTTATATTTTTATTCTCTCATTTCGATTTCTTTTTGTTAGATTTCATAAAAATATATATATTAAATGAGAAGTTTTCAATAAACAAAAGATTTTTATTCTAAGGTTAGGTTAGGTTGAACATTTTTTTACATTTTTATTCTCTCATTTCGATTTCTTTTTGTTAGATTTCATAAAAATATATATATTAAATGAGAAGTTTTCAATAAACAAAAGATTTTTATTCTTAGGTTAGGTTAGGTTGAACATTTTTTTACATTTTTATTCTCTCATTTCGATTCCTTTTTGTTAGATTTCATAAAAATATATATATTAAATGAGCGCGAATTCCCGCGGGTTGTATACCACCTTGAAGGCCCCTCGGAGCCCGAACGATCGACACCAGTTTCAACTGAATCCGAGCGGGGAAAACTGAAAAAATCGGTTTTTGTTATTTACCGTCCGCACCTTCCCGCGCATTCTCGCGGTTTGTAAACCACCTTGAAGGCCCCTCGGAGCCCGAACGATCAACACCAGTTTCAACTGAATCCGAGCAGGGAAAACTGAAAAAATCGGTTTTCGCCACTTAACGCCCGCACCTTCCCGCGCATTCCCACGGGTTGTATACCATCTTAAAGGCCTCTCGGAGCCCGAACGATCGACACCAGTTTCAACCGAATCCGAGCGGGGAAAACTGAAAAAATCGGTTTTCGCCACTTACCGCCCGCACCTTCCCGCGCATTCCCGCGGGTTGTATACCACGACACCAGTTTCAACCGAATCCGAGCGGGGAAAACTGAAAAGTTTTCAATAAACAAAAGATTTTTATTCTTAGGTTAGGTTAGGTTGAACATTTTTTTACATTTTTATTCTCTCATTTCGATTCCTTTTTGTTAGATTTCATAAAAATATATATATTAAATGAGAAGTTTTCAATAAACAAAAGATTTTTATTCTTAGGTTAGGTTAGGTTGAACATTTTTTTACATTTTTATTCTCTCATTTCGATTCCTTTTTGTTAGATTTCATAAAAATATATATATTAAATGAGAAGTTTTCAATAAACAAAAGATTTTTATTCTTAGGTTAGGTTAGGTTGAACATTTTTTTACATTTTTATCTCTCATTTCGATTCCTTTTTGTTAGATTTCATAAAAATATATATATTAAATGAGCGCGAATTCCCGTGGGTTGTATACTACCTTGAAGGCCCCTCGGAGCCCGAACGATCGACACCAGTTTCAACTGAATCCGAGCGGGGAAAACTGAAAAAATCGGTTTTCGCCACTTACCGCCCGCACCTTCCCGCGCATTCTCGCGGGTTGTATACCACCTTGAAGGCCCCTCGGAGCCTGAACGATCGACACCAGTTTCAACCGAATCCGAGCGGGGAAAACTGAAAAAATCGGTTTTCGCCACTTACCGCCCGCACCTTCCCGCGCATTCCCTCGGGTTGTATACCACGACACCAGTTTCAACCGAATCCGAGCGGGGAAAACTGAAAAGTTTTCAATAAACAAAAGATTTTTATTCTTAGGTTAGGTTAGGTTGAACATTTTTTTACATTTTTATTCTCTCATTTCGATTTCTTTTTGTTAGATTTCATAAAAATATATATATTAAATGAGAAGTTTTCAATAAACAAAGATTTTTATTCTTAGGTTAGGTTAGGTTGAACATTTTTTTACATTTTTATTCTCTCATTTCGATTTCTTTTTGTTAGATTTCATAAAAATATATATATTAAATGAGAAGTTTTCAATAAACAAAAGATTTTTATTCTTAGGTTAGGTTAGGTTGAACATTTTTTTACATTTTTATTCTCTCATTTCGATTCCTTTTTGTTAGATTTCATAAAAATATATATATTAAATGAGAAGTTTTCAATAAACAAAAGATTTTTATTCTTAGGTTAGGTTAGGTTGAACATTTTTTTACATTTTTATTCTCTCATTTCGATTCCTTTTTGTTAGATTTCATAAAAATATATATATTAAATGAGCGCGAATTCCCGTGGGTTGTATACCACCTTGAAGGCCCCTCGGAGCCCGAACGATCGACACCAGTTTCAACTGAATCCGAGCGGGGAAAACTGAAAAAATCGGTTTTTGTTATTTACCGTCTGCACCTTCCCGCGCATTCCCGCGGTTTGTATACCACCTTGAAGGCCCCTCGGAGCCCGAACGATCAACACCAGTTTCAACTGAATCCGAGCAGGGAAAACTGAAAAAATCGGTTTTCGCCACTTAACGCCCGCACCTTCCCGTGCATTCCCGCGGGTTGTATACCATCTTAAAGGCCTCTCGGAGCCCGAACGATCGATACCAGTTTCAACCGAATCCGAGCGGGGAAAACTGAAAAAATCGGTTTTCGCCACTTACCGCCCGCACCTTCCCGCGCATTCCCGCGGGTTGTATACCACCTTGAGGGCCTCTCGGAGCCCGAACGATCGACACCAGTTTCAACTGAATCCGAGCGGGGAAAATTGAAAAAATCGGTTTACGCCACTTACCGCCCGCACCTTCCCGCGCATTCCTGCGGGTTGTATACCACCTTGAAGGCCCTTCGGAGCCCGAACGATCGACACCAGTTTCAACCGAATCCGAGCGGGGAAAACTGAAAAGTTTTCAATAAACAAAAGATTTTTATTCTTAGGTTAGGTTAGGTTGAACATTTTTTTACATTTTTATTCTCTCATTTCGATTCCTTTTTGTTAGATTTCATAAAAATATATATATTAAATGAGCGCGAATTCCCGTGGGTTGTATACCACCTTGAAGGCCCCTCGGAACCCGAACGATCGACACCAGTTTCAACTGAATCCGAGCGGGGAAAACTGAAAAAATCGGTTTTCGCCACTTACCGCCCGCACCTTCCCGCGCATTCCCGCGGGTTGTATACCACCTTGAAGGCCTCTCGGAGCCCGAACGATCGACACCAGATTCAACTGAATCCGAGCGGGGAAAACTGAAAAAATCGGTTTTCGCCACTTACAGCCCGCACCTTCCCGCGCATTCCCGCGAGTTGTATAACACGTTGAAGGCCCTACGGAGCCCGAACGATCGACACCAGTTTCAACCGAATCCGAGCGGGGAAAACTGAAAAAATCGGTTTTCGCCACTTACCGCCCGCACCTTCCCGCGCATTCCCGCGGGTTGTATACCACCTTGAGGGACCCTCGGAGCCCGAACGATCGACAGCAGTTTTAACTGAATCCGAGCGGGGAAAACTGAAAAAATCGGTTTTCGCCACTTACCGCCCGCACCTTCCCGCGCATTCTCGCGGGTTGTATACCACCTTGAAGGCCCCTCGGAGCCTGAACGATCGACACCAGTTTCAACCGAATCCGAGAGGGGAATACTGAAAAAATCGGTTTTCGCCACTTACCGCCCGCACCTTCCCGCGCATTCCCGCGGGTTGTATACCATTTTGAAGGCCCCTCGGAGCCCGAACGATCGACACCAGTTTCAACCGAATCCGAGCGGGGAAAACTGAAAAAATCGGTTTTCGCCACTTACCGCCCGCACCTTCCCGCGCATTTCCGCGGGTTGTATACCACGACACCAGTTTCAACCGAATCCGAGCGGGGAAAACTGAAAAGTTTTCAATAAACAAAAGATTATTATTCTTAGGTTAGGTTAGGTTGAACATTTTTTTACATTTTTATTCTCTCATTTCTATTTCTTTTTGTTAGATTTCATAAAAATATATATATTAAATGAGAAGTTTTCAATAAACAAAAGATTTTTATTCTTAGGATAGGTTAGGTTGAACATTTTTTTACATTTTTATTCTCTCATTTCGATTTTTTTTTGTTAGATTTCATAAAAATATATATGACGGCGCGCTGCTATGTATTAGTTTTAATTATAATTTCGCAATTATTACATTTCGATTTTAATTGATTTATGTAATGGATTATATTAGAAGAATATTTAAAATGGAGCGGGTAACCCCGAATAGGGTAGTAGGTGTAGCCACGAGGAATAGCAGACGTCATTGGTTGACAGCTATGGCGTGAGATGTTCACCAATTAACCTATTGGCTCCTAATCTATTGTAATTTTGTTAATCTTGTGAGATTTATTGTAAAACTTTTATGTAAACGAGTAATAAGACATTGTAGAATATAATTGTGACTTTTATTTAAACATCTCTGTTGCTACAACGCCCACAAAAGAATGGTAACAGCCAAGACCGCCATGAGGCCCCTTCTGATGCTTCTACATCAGAAGTGGGATTACCAGCAACGAATAAGGAACTAAAGGAAAATATAGAACAGAGTGTTAAAATTTGACAAGATGTGAAAATTGTAAAAAATGTGAAGTTGAAAATTTATTTTTGACATGCAGAAACAAAATTTTACGGGAGCCATTAGTATCTGACGTTAAGAAAAATAATGTTAGCAAAGTTTAATTCTGATATTGCAGACCACGACGCTAGCACTTGGTGTGACATATGTTTACAAGAAAAACTTATTTTGGCAGTGATTTGATAATTACAATGAGCAAGGCACAAAAAAAGTTAAGAGAGAATCTAACAAATCTGAGATTATGACAGCAAAATTAAATAATAAGAATTTTTGGAAAGTATTCAAAAATAAGTTAAGTATTCGTTACAATAACATTATTGCCGATTCTATTTTCCCTAATTGTTTCAAAAAGTCTATAGTTCATTCTATTTATAAAAGTGGTAATAAAGAGCAACTATAGACCCATTGCTATATTGGAACGTATAATAAATCGCCGACTCATTAAATATCTCGAAAAAAACAACCGAATATCCCAGTGCCAGTATGGATTTCGAGTGACGACTTGATAAACTTTGTTGTTGATTCAATTCATAATCGACACTAGCAATTCCCATATTGTTAGACAAATTTGAGAAAATTGCTGTAAGGAGTGACGAACACAAACTATTCGAAAGCTATCTCACGGATAGAATGCAATGCACTAAAATAGTAGAATATACCAGCATAAACCTTCCTATCTAATATGGCATTTCACGGGGAAGTATATTGGGACCAACACTATTTTAATATTGAACTTACCTACAAACTTTGAAATTGTCTGAAATTTGTCTTTTGCTGATGACACCGTTTTCCTGGTAAAGGGAGAAACCTGGAAACAAGCCTTTTATAATGCTCAGGCACTCAAGGGATCGGCGTCATCTTGGCTTGCGCAATCTAGTTTTGTCCCGGAATTAAAAGGCCACAATTAAAAGATCTGTTCTTAGCTAGATTTGATACTGTTGAGACTCCAGCTGCAATTTATGGCGATTACTCAATGGTGGTCCAAGAGAAGACGAGTGTTTATCTGCGTATGCCGGGCGCTGCTTATTACACTATTTTAGAATATTTAGAGGATAAACATGTATGCAAATAATGTCTATTGGATGTCATGCAGGATAGCTGCCAGCTAATGTAATAAATAAATTATACCATTGACTTTGAAAGGAGCAACTGTTGAATTTCTTGTCGGCTCTTTTCAGCAGAACTGCCTTCCGAACTGGTTATAGCTTTTTGTTAATATGTCTACGTGACGATTCAATAGAGCTTATAATAGTCTATTTGAATAAAGAGTATTTTGAATTTGAATATAGAAAAAGAGGACATCCGATTGGTGAGAAGACTACTCCGACTATGGAAGTGAAAAAGCCACTAATAGAATCATCACAGCGATGCTATAACTGTGACAAGGCGGGTCACGTATCCAGTGATTGTTATGGCAATAGTAGTTGTAATAGCAATTTCTTATTTACGTTGTGAGTTTTCAGATACTACCTCATCTCGACAGTCTAAGGAAGTTGGTGTGCATATGAAGGTGATTACTCCAACTTGCTTCACGTGTGGTAAATGCGGCCACATCGCAATGTGCTGCATTAGTATGGATACCAAGGCAAGCGATGAACGGGTTGAACGATGGGTGAATGTTTGCTCCATTCAACTAGCTATGGATCAGTTCTTAGATGAATCTGGTGAGAAGTTTTCATTTTGTTTTGGTTCTGTTGCCGAATGCTCTTTAATAAAGTCAGCTCTGTCGAGATAGATAATAATAAGTCATGGCAAGATGCACTCTCTGACAATCAGCTAGGCATCAGCGCAGCTATTATGAGTAGGATAACGCGGGCGAGTCCTTTAGAATTGTTAGTAGTAAAGGTTTCTATGCCTCTAAACTTAATGTAATTAGCCACGGATGAATTTGATTTGAATCTTATTATCGAGCAATCGACATGAGCAAAAGAAGCTAATGCTTCTTCTGAGAAGGTTCAGTTTGATAAACGTAAAGCAAAGTTAAAGAATTAAGTAGGTGATTATGTGCTGTAACCAAACCAAGCTTGACCCAAAATTTTAAAGACTCTTAAAAAGCCCGTAAGCCCGTAGTAATTGGCTTTCAATTCTAGTAGCACGTAGTAGTGCCGGAGATTGCAAGCAACAAAATAAAGTCAGAATGTGCCGATGACGGCCATGTTAAATAGTTACATACCCCTTTTGTAGCCTGTGTGGCTAAGACAAACAAACAAAGCTAAGACAAACAAAACAAACAAAAAAAAAAAAAAACAAACAAAAAAAGAAAAACTAGCCTTTGTGGCAACGACTAGCCCTTGTGGCAACGACTAGACTTTGGGGCAACGACTAGCCTTTGTGGCAACGACTAGCCCTTGTGGCAACGACTAGCCTGTGTGGCGACGAGTGGCCTGTGTGGCGACGAGTAGCCTGTGTGGCGACGAGTGGCCTGTGTGGCGACGAGTGGCCTGTGTGGCGACGAGTGGCCTGTGTGGCGACGAGTGGCCTGTGTGGCAACGAGTAGCCTGTGTGGCGACGAGTAGCCTGTGTGGCGACGAGTGGCCTGTGTGGCGACGAGTGGCCTGTGTGGCAACGAGTAGCCTGTGTGGCGACGAGTAGCCTGTGTGGCGACGAGTAGCCTGTGTGGTAGCACCTGGCCTGTGTGGCAGCAGCTGGCCTGTGTGGCAATGACTAGCCTATGTGGCAAGTACTAGCCTCTGTGGCAATGGCTGGCCTGTGTGGCAAAAAGTAGCCTATGTGGCAATGACTGGCCTGTGTGGCAATTACTAACCGTTGTGGGAATGACTTGTCTGTGTGACTGTTAGCCTATGTGGTATTGACTAACGGATGTGACATTTGTAAGATTGCTATGTTTGCCTTATACGAAACATTTCGTAGTATTTGTAATACACTTATAAAATTGTAATCACTATGAGTGCACTGTTACATCCACTAAGGGGAGATATTGTGTGGTCAGGAAGACCGAACGGGACGTATTGCAAAGCACTATGTTTATTGTTCACAGATTGAACCCATGCACACGAGGGCGTGTGACGATGCAGGACGGCCGTGACGGCGCGCTGCTATGTATTAGTTTTAATTATAATTTCGCAATTATTACATTTCGATTTTAATTGATTTATGTAATGGATTATATTAGAAGAATATTTAAAATGGAGCGGGTAACCCCGAATAGGGTAGTAGGTGTAGCCACGAGGAATAGCAGACGTCATTGGTTTTCAATAAACAATGATTTATATTCTTAGGTTAGGTTAGGTTGAACATTTTTTTAGATTTTTATTCTCTCATTTCGATTCCTTTTTGTTAGATTTCATAAAAATATATATATTAAATGAGAAGTTTTCAATAAACAAAAGATTTTTATTCTTAGGTTAGGTTAGGTTGAACATTTTTTTACATTTTTATTCTCTCATTTCGATTTCTTTTTGTTAGATTTCATAAAAATATATATATTAAATGAGAAGTTTTCAATAAACAAAAGATTTTTATTCTTAGGTTAGGTTAGGTTGAATATTTTTTTAAATTTTTATTCTCTCATTTCGATTTCTTTTTGTTAGATTTCATAAAAATATATATATTAAATGAGAAGTTTTTAATAAACAAAAGATTTTTATTCTTAGGTTAGGTTGAACATTTTTTACATTTTTATTCTCTCATTTCGATTTAATTTTGTTAGATTTCATAAAAATATATATATTAAATGAGCGCGAATTCCCGCGAATTGTATACCATCTTGAAGGCCCCTCGGAGCCCGAACGATCGACACCAGTTTCAACTGAATCCGAGCAGGGAAAACTGAAAAATTCGGTTTTCGCCACTTACCGCCCGCACCTTCCCGCGCATTCTCGCGGGTTGTATACCACCTTGAAGGCCCCTCGGAGCCCGAACGATCGACACCAGTTTCAAACGAATCCGAGCGGGGAAAACTGAAAAAATCGGTTTTCGCCACTTACCGCCCGCACCTTCCCGCGCATTCCCGCGGGTTGTATACCACCTTGAAGGCCTCTCGGAGCCCGAACGATCGACACCAGTTTTAACTGAATCCGAGCGGGGAAAACTGAAAAAATCGGTTTTCGCCACTTACCGCCCGCACCTTCCCGCGCATTCCCGCGGGTTGTATACCACCTTGAAGGACCCTCGGAGCCCAAACGATCGACACCAGTTTCAACTGAATCCGAGCGGGGAAAACTGAAAAAATCGGTTTTCGCCACTTACCGCCCGCACCTTCCCGCGCATTCCCGCGGGTTGTATACCTCCTTGAAGGCCTCTAGGAGCCCGAACGATCGACACCAGATTCAACTGAATCCGAGCGGGGAAAACTGAAAAAATCGGTTTTCGCCACTTACAGCCCGCACCTTCCCGCGCATTCCCGCGGGTTGTATACCACCTTGAAGGCCTCTCGGAGCCCGAACGATCGACACAAGTTTCAACTGAATCCGAGCGGGGAAAACTGAAAAAATCGGTTTTCGCCACTTACCGCCCGCACCTTCCCGCGCATTCCCGCGGGTTGTATACCACAACACCAGTTACAACCGAATCCGAGCGGGGAAAACTGAAAAGTTTTCAATAAACAAAAGATTTTTATTCTTAGGTTAGGTTAGGTTGAACATTTTTTTACATTTTTATTCTCTCATTTCGATTTCTTTTTGTTAGATTTCATAAAAATATATATATTAAATGATAAGTTTTCAATAAACAAAAGATTTTTATTCTTAGGTTAGGTTAGGTTAGGTTGAACATTTTTTTACATTTTTATTCTCTCATTTCGATTTCTTTTTGTTAGATTTCATAAAAATATATATATTAAATGAGAAGTTTTCAATAAACAAAAGATTTTTATTCTTAGGTTAGGTTAGGTTGAACATTTTTTTACATTTTTATTCTTAGGTTAGGTTAGGTTGAACATTTTTTTACATTTTTATTCTCTCATTTCGATTTCTTTTTGTTAGATTTCATAAAAATATATATATTAAATGAGAAGTTTTCAATAAACAAAAGATTTTTATTCTAAGGTTAGGTTAGGTTGAACATTTTTTTACATTTTTATTCTCTCATTTCGATTCCTTTTTGTTAGATTTCATAAAAATATATATATTAAATGAGAAGTTTTTAATAAACAAAGATTTTTATTCTTAGGTTAGGTTAGATTGAACATTTTTTTACATTTTTATTCTCTCATTTCGATTTCTTTTTGTTAGATTTCATAAATATATATATATTAAATGAGAAGTTTTCAATAAACAAAAGATTTTTATTCTTGGGTTAGGTTAGGTTTAACATTTTTTTTTATTTTTATTCTCTCATTTCGATTCCTTTTTGTTAGATTTCATAAAAATATATATATTAAATGAGAAGTTTTCAATAAACAAAGATTTTTATTCTTAGGTTAGGTTAGGTTGAACATTTTTTTACATTTTTATTCTCTCATTTCGATTTCTTTTTGTTAGATTTCATAAATATATATATATTAAATGAGAAGTTTTCAATAAACAAAAGATTTTTATTCTTGGGTTAGGTTAGGTTGAACAATTTTTTTTATTTTTATTCTCTCATTTCGATTTATTTTTGTTAGATTTCATAAAAATATATATATTAAATGAGCGCGAATTCCCGCGGGTTGTATACCATCTTGAAGGCCCCTCGGAGCCCGAACGATCGACACCAGTTTCAACTGAATCCGAGCAGGGAAAACTGAAAAATTCGGTTTTCGCCACTTACCGCCCGCACCTTCCCGCGCATTCTCGCGGGTTGTATACCACCTTGAAGGCCCCTCGGAGCCCGAACGATCGACACCAGTTTCAAACGAATCCGAGCGGGGAAAACTGAAAAAATCGGTTTTCGCCACTTACCGCCCGCACCTTCCCGCGCATTCCCGCGGGTTGTATACCACCTTGAAGGCCTCTCGGAGCCCGAACGATCGACACCAGTTTTAACTGAATCCGAGCGGGGAAAACTGAAAAAATCGGTTTTCGCCACTTACCGCCCGCACCTTCCCGCGCATTCCCGCGGGTTGTATACCACCTTGAAGGCCCCTCGGAGCCCGAACGATCGACACCAGTTTCAAACGAATCCGAGCGGGGAAAACTGAAAAAATCGGTTTTCGCCACTTACCGCCCGCACCTTCCCGCGCATTCCCGGGAGTTGTGAACCACCTTGAAGGCCTCTCGGAGCCCGAACGATCGACACCAGTTTCAACTGAATCCGAGCGGGGAAAACTGAAAAAATCGGTTTTCGCCACTTACCGCCCGCACCTTCCCGCGCATTCCCGCGGGTTGTATACCACCTTGAAGGCCTCTCGGAGCCCGAACGATCGACACAAGTTTCAACTGAATCCGAGCGGGGAAAACTGAAAAAATCGGTTTTCGCCACTTACCGCCCGCACCTTCCCGCGCATTCCCGCGGGTTGTATACCACAACACCAGTTACAACCGAATCCGAGCGAGGAAAACTGAAAAGTTTTCAATAAACAAAAGATTTTTATTCTTAGGTTAGGTTAGGTTGAACATTTTTTTACATTTTTATTCTCTCATTTCGATTTCTTTTTGTTAGATTTCATAAAAATATACATATTAAATGAGAAGTTTTCAATAAACAAAAGATTTTTATTCTTAGGTTAGGTTAGGTTGAACATTTTTTTACATTTTTATTCTCTCATTTCGATTTCTTTTTGTTAGATTTCATAAAAATATACATATTAAATGAGAAGTTTTCAATAAACAAAAGATTTTTATTCTTAGGTTAGGTTAGGTTGAACATTTTTTTACATTTTTATTCTCTCATTTCGATTTCTTTTTGTTAGATTTCATAAAAATATATATATTAAATGAGAAGTTTTCAATAAACAAAAGATTTTTATTCTTAGGTTAGGTTAGGTTGAACATTTTTTTACATTTTTATTCTCTCATTTCGATTTCTTTTTGTTAGATTTCATAAAAATATATATATTAAATGAGAAGTTTTCAATAAACAAAAGATTTTTATTCTTAGGTTAGGTTAGGTTGAACATTTTTTTACATTTTTATTCTCTCATTTCGATTTCTTTTTGTTAGATTTCATAAAAATATACATATTAAATGAGAAGTTTTCAATAAACAAAAGATTTTTATTCTTAGGTTAGGTTAGGTTGAACATTTTTTTACATTTTTATTCTCTCATTTCGATTTCTTTTTGTTAGATTTCATAAAAATATATATATTAAATGAGAAGTTTTCAATAAACAAAAGATTTTTATTCTTAGGTTAGGTTAGGTTGAACATTTTTTTACATTTTTATTCTCTCATTTCGATTTCTTTTTGTTAGATTTCATAAAAATATATATATTAAATGAGAAGTTTTCAATAAACAAAAGATTTTTATTCTTAGGTTAGGTTAGGTTGAACATTTTTTTACATTTTTATTCTCTCATTTCGATTTCTTTTTGTTAGATTTCATAAAAATATATATATTAAATGAGAAGTTTTCAATAAACAAAAGATTTTTATTCTTAGGTTAGGTTAGGTTGAACATTTTTTTACATTTTTATTCTCTCATTTCGATTTCTTTTTGTTAGATTTCATAAAAATATATATATTAAATGAGAAGTTTTCAATAAACAAAAGATTTTTATTCTTAGGTTAGGTTAGGTTAGGTTCAACATTTTTTTACATTTTTATTCTCTCATTTCGATTTCTTTTTGTTAGATTTCATAAAAATATATATATTAAATGAGAAGTTTTCAATAAACAAAAGATTTTTATTCTTAGGTTAGGTTAGGTTAAACATTTTTTTACATTTTTATTCTCTCATGTCGATTTCTTTTTGTTAGATTTCATAAAAATATATATATTAAATGAGAAGTTTTCAATAAACAAAAGATTTTTATTCTTAGGTTAGGTTAGGTTGAACATTTTTTTACATTTTTATTCTCTCATTTCAATTTCTTTTTGTTAGATTTCATAAAAATATATATATTAAATGAGAAGTTTTCAATAAACAAAAGATTTTTATTCTTAGGTTAGGTTAGGTTGAACATTTTTTTACATTTTTATTCTCTCATTTCGATTTCTTTTTGTTAGATTTCATAAAAATATATATATTAAATGAGAAGTTTTCAATAAACAAAGATTTTTATTCTTAGGTTAGGTTAGGTTGAACATTTTTTTACATTTTTATTCTCTCATTTCGATTTCTTTTTGTTAGATTTCATAAAAATATATATATTAAATGAGAAGTTTTCAATAAACAAAAGATTTTTATTCTTAGGTTAGGTTAGGTTGAACATTTTTTTACATTTTTATTCTCTCATATCGATTTCTTTTTGTTAGATTTCATAAAAATATATATATTAAATGAGAAGTTTTCAATAAACAAAAGATTTTTATTCTTAGGTTAGGTTAGGTTAGGTTGAACATTTTTTTACATTTTTATTCTCTCATATCGATTTCTTTTTGTTAGATTTCATAAAAATATATATATTAAATGAGAAGTTTTCAATAAACAAAAGATTTTTATTCTTAGGTTAGGTTAGGTTGAACATTTTTTTACATTTTTATTCTCTCATTTCGATTTCTTTTTGTTAGATTTCATAAAAATATACATATTAAATGAGAAGTTTTCAATAAACAAAAGATTTTTATTCTTAGGTTAGGTTAGGTTGAACATTTTTTTACATTTTTATTCTCTCATTTCGATTTCTTTTTGTTAGATTTCATAAAAATATATATATTAAATGAGAAGTTTTCAATAAACAAAAGATTTTTATTCTTAGGTTAGGTTAGGTTGAACATTTTTTTACATTTTTATTCTCTCATTTCGATTTCTTTTTGTTAGATTTCATAAAAATATATATATTAAATGAGAAGTTTTCAATAAACAAAAGATTTTTATTCTTAGGTTAGGTTAGGTTGAACATTTTTTTACATTTTTATTCTCTCATTTCGATTTCTTTTTGTTAGATTTCATAAAAATATACATATTAAATGAGAAGTTTTCAATAAACAAAAGATTTTTATTCTTAGGTTAGGTTAGGTTGAACATTTTTTTACATTTTTATTCTCTCATTTCGATTTCTTTTTGTTAGATTTCATAAAAATATATATATTAAATGAGAAGTTTTCAATAAACAAAAGATTTTTATTCTTAGGTTAGGTTAGGTTGAACATTTTTTTACATTTTTATTCTCTCATTTCGATTTCTTTTTGTTAGATTTCATAAAAATATATATATTAAATGAGAAGTTTTCAATAA
>NW_028181912.1:0-2500 GCF_056956725.1 Heliconius melpomene rosina | reverse complement strand
AATACGACCCAAATGAATAGCCTCGCGATAGACAGCGGGTTGAACGATAAATACAGCATTATAAAGGTTAGGATTCTTATTATTATTACGTTTAAATCTTAATTTGAGATCATCCGGTTGCTTTATTAGGTCGCTTATACTGGGATTTTGTAAAATAATGATTGAAGTTAAATCCTCAAGAGGAATATCATTCGACACTCCTTTGAGGATAAACATAGGGCGGAGCTTATTCGCCGGCACTGCTGTAATTGAGGTGGATTCTTTTAGCTGATTCAAGGTTTCTTGGCACTGGGACTCATTGGCAAACTCTACTCTGACTTTATTGTTAGAAATGGCTTTAACTCTGGTGGGGGCATAATTTTTATTTCTAAAGGAGATACTTTTCTTGAATTTATTTATAGTGTTTGGTTGTTCTTCGGAAGATTCTAGGGGGGATATAACTATTGCGGGCTTATATTGTGATTTTGGGGATTTTTCAGGGGGGGTTCTAGAAGATACAACCTGTGCGTAAGAAGAACCTGAACCAGCTGAAAGTTCCTCCTTTATTTCTACCTTAAACTTGGCCATCTCTTCCTTCATAGCAGAGACGATCTCATCTCTGAGAGCAGTGTTATCAACAACAGGAGCGGGTGTGGGAGCAGAAGCCGGAGGATCGGGGGGTGAATTTAAATTTTTGGGCTCCAGTTGTGACTCTAAGAAAATATCTGCAGCTATTCCAATTACCTCAGCGGCTTCGATAATAAACCGTTTATTGATAGAGGTTACGCTTTTATTTTCATTTACCGCCTGGATGATTTGTCTGGCTAAAGTGTTAATAACACTGCTCATAGAGCGAACGTCTTTTACTGCCGCAGCCTTTACTGGAAGGTCCCTACGCTGCAATTTATCGGCCTTTTTAGTTTTAGGTTTAGGTTTGGGTTTAGGGAGTGTTACGGACACCGCGTCATCTGTTTCTCCGTCAGAGGACATTGCCAACATAATGGATTCAATATCAGGGGAGCTGCATCTGCTGCCAGGTGATTGAGCAGCTCCAGACACAGGGGGGATAGGATTCTGTCGACTTGTCCCGGCTTCCGAGGAAGCCTGAGACAAAGTCTTTTTCTTTGTACTTGTAGGCGTTTGAAACATTCTTTTATAGTCCATTTTTATAATTAAAACAACAAATAATGATTCTACAAAAAGTAAGCGCAGTCTAGAAAGAGAACAGAGGCAGGTAAGTACAGGTAAGTGGGTGGTTTTGAGAGCTATACTCGAAAAACTCTAAAAACGTCAACAATGCAACGAGATAACGCAGGAATTACAAAATTAAATATTAAATAATTAAATAAAATACTAAAATTAGAGTGTAACATCAAAGCCTAACATTAAATACTAAACAGAACGACAAAATATATTTTTTTTTTAAATTTTTCTAAGAAAATATTTGAAATTCAAAATTAAAGTTAACAAAATTATTAAAATTATGTTACAGCTGCTTACATAAACCATTCACAAATTATATTCCCACCATTATGTATTTTCCGACAAAAGAAATACAATACAAAGAAAATAATTAAGTTCTAAATTTTAAATATTTATGATAATGCACGAACGTTTATGCTTTGTTTAGCTCAATGTTCAAAGCCGACAGCTGCCGACTTTCTCTAAGCAATAGTTCGAACACTGCGCACGCGAAACTGACCCTTACATCTCACGTACGAAGTTCAAATTTGGACTGGACAACTGGACAACTCAAGGACAACAGGGGTTTATGACGCTATTTTGTATAGAGATATTTTGTATAGATTTTTTCTTAAGAAAATATTTAAAATTTAAAATCAAAGTTACCGAAAATTATTCAAATTAAGAGTTATATTACTATTTACTATATTATTAAACCTAAAACAAACACCTATAAGTCAATATATCAATATAATTTACTAATTCTAATTTATTTTTACAAAACTAATTTATATACAATTAAACTTAACTATTTAGTATGGAGATCGGTGTTACGTAATTAGATTTGAAAAATCACTTTTTTATTTACAGTCGGATTTTAATTCTATTTATTCTATTTTGTTGGATAGGTATAAAAAATGATCTTTACAAAATATCAATATTCTAGGTAATTGTTTTAGGTGTTAAATATACATTTGAAAATTTTTGAAGAATTACACTGTGCCCTCACTCAATGTTATTGTTAATAACTATTTTAATTATTATCCAAAAAATTTGAAAATTTCCACAAATGTTCTTTATTAAATTGTCCTTACGTTAAAAAAATAAAAAAGTGGGGTTGTCGATTTTGAATTAATTTTACCGACCTTGAAACTTAATATTTTCCCGAGGTGTGTCCGTTCTTCAGGTTTTTCTCAAATAACTTCGAATTTTTACACTAGATTTTAATTCTAAAAACACATTCTGAATAGTCACAACCAGGCACATCGAACAACATATAGTACATATCTCCACTTCTCTCCGTCGCGAAGTTAGCTCAAAGGTCATTCAAGGTCAAACT
>NW_028181911.1:0-42997 GCF_056956725.1 Heliconius melpomene rosina | reverse complement strand
ATTATTAAAATAAATCTATTAAATCATGATAATCCTTCTATAATATTAGGAAATCAAAAATGAAAAGGAACAGAACCTATTTTTATTAATATTGCAGAATTTATAATAATTGATAATAAATCATTAATAAATATTTTTATAAGAAATAAATTCAATAGGATAGAAAATAAAAAAATAATTGATGCAATAGATTGAGTTAAAAAATATTTTAAGGAAGCTTCTGAATTTAATAGATTATTGGGGGAAGAGATTAAGGGGATAAATCTAAGTAAATTAATTTCTAAGCCAATTCAGCATCCTAATCATGAATTTGATGAAATAGAAATTATAGTTCTGAAAAATAAAATAAATAAGAAAAATATTTTATTGGAATTATTAATTAATAAAATAAAAAATCAGAATAAAATATTCTAAAGATGAATTTAAATTCATTATAAAAAAAATATATTTTAGTGTAAAATGCACAATAATTTTTGAAATTATTAGATATAGTTTAATTCTATAAAATATAATAAAGGTAAAAAATTACATTATTAAACGGTTTTATTTAGCTCACCCCGTTTGTTTGTTTGTTTGGGTCAAATTTAGTAATTGAAATTTAACCCTCTTCCCGTTAACCGATTAATCTGAAATTTGGTATACGCCTTTGATTCTGGTGACAATACAATTATCCATATTCAATATTATTGTGAATCCAAGATGGCCGCCGCTACAAGATGGCGGACAACTTAATTTTTTTCAATCCCATCAATATGGATATCAAATGAAAAGGCTTGTCAAGTAGAATTCAGTGGACTATACAAAATCAAAATCCAAGATGGCCGCCACTATAAGATGGCGGACAAGTTAGTTTTTTTCAATCCTATCAATACGGGTATCAAATGAAAGGGCTTGTCAAGCAGAATTCAGTGGACTATACAAAATCAAAATCCAAGATGGCCGCCGCTACAAGATGGCGGACAAGTTAGTTTTTTCGATCCCATCAATATGGGTATCAAATGAAAGGGCTTGTCAAGTAGAATTCAGTGCACTATACAAAATCAAAATCAAAGATGGCCACTGCTACAAAATGGCGGATAATGTAGTTTTCAATCCCATCAATATGGGTATCAAAATAAAGGGCTTGGTAAGTATAATACAGTATACTATACATAATTACAATATGAATCTCCCACCTAAGTCAAGATCTGGTATCCTGTCGAGGACTGTGGCTATAGGGTGCCTAAAAATGATACGTCGCTAGGGGTACCACCCAAGGTAAAAGGTAAAAGCGCGCCGAGAACTGTATGGCACTAGGTGGATAAAAATGATATGTCGTTAGCGTTTTCCCCTCAAGATTCAGGCACATCTTGTTGTACATAGCCTTGTCCCTCTATTGGACCTCTGGGGGGGTCGTTCGTAACATTCTCCATTAACCTTGCAATAATGAGACATCGAGCCTCATTTCAACGAATTGAATAGCATGAGAAATAAAAACTAAAAACTTAAAAATAAAAAAGTAAAAAAAAAATTTTTAGTTAAACGGTTTTATATTGCAGATAAATGTACTAAAAGCTAAAAAATAATTTCATAGAAATTATGATTACTAAAATAAAATCGTGGGGACACTTGCTACTTACCACTAGGTGGGTGAAGTCTCACGCTATGTCTTTCAATTGTAGATATTGGACGTGCCCCACGATTAAATTTTAGTAATCATAATTTCTATGAAATCATTTTTTAGCTTTTAGTACATTTATCTGCAATATAAAACCGTTTAACTAAAAATTTTTTTTTTACTTTTTTATTTATCCTATCAGAATAATCCTTTTATCAGGCACTTTATTTTTAAAAAAAAGGGATTTCCTTTATATTTGGGGTATGAACCCAAAAGCTTATTTTAGCTTTTTTTTATTTGTTAAGTAATACTTTTTGCGCCTTACGATAATTTCTTGCATAAGTCCTGCACTTTTAATGGTTGCCTGTAAGAGATCACTTGCAGTGATAAGGCCGCCATTGCACATGTTAATTTAAATACCTATGTATCCTTCCTTTTCTTTTCTTTTCTATTTTTTTTTTTCTGTGTAAATTTTATATATATATATATTTTTTTTCAATGCAATAAAGTATTATTATTATTATTATTTTTTTTAATTAATTAATTATTATTTAATTAATATTATATTTATAATATAATTTTTTAAATAATTATTAATCGTTTATTATATATTTTAATTTTTAATATGAATATTATAAAAATAGGAGAAAGAAAAATATTAAAAATTTAATAATTAATAGTAATATATATATACATTAATTAAATTTATTATTATATATATATATATACGTCGGAGTTGGGTGGATTTCCCTCGCACATAGTTTTGAGTGCCCGGTCTACTGTGTGCTTTAGTGGATAATGTTGGCATGAGTAAACACAATTTGTGATATTACGAATTAATTACAACACCGTAATCAATACACAAGAAAGCAGCTACCGCTATCCCAGTAGGTAGATACACAACACGGAACGCGGGACAGTTTCAGTGTCGTCTGCACCGGCCGACTGCCAAACACAAAGTGAGTCGATGTCCGTCGGCCACGCTTCGACTCGCCCCTTCCATACCAATGCATAACACTAACTCTGTCGTCACTTACCGCCGGCACCTTCCCACGCATTCCCGCGGGTTGTATACCACCTTGAAGGCCCCTCGGAGCCCGAACGATCGACACCAGTTTCAACTGAATCCGAGCGGGGAAAACTGAAAAAATCGGTTTTCGCCACTTACCGCCCGCACCTTCGGGGTCGGGGTCTTCTGGTGAAGGAGAGCCAGATAGACCGGCGCCAAAAGTGGTTGCCATGAGGAGACGGAAAGGTCTCGGTGAGGCAGAAAGGAAGGAGTTGCCGCTGAGGTCAGAACAGGAGGTGTCTGACAGCGCTGCGGCCGTACTGGCCAGGGCTAGCTCCAGGCTCTCGGACATGTCTCTACCATCCGAGAAAGAGCAGGACGAAGCCATACTTGCGTCGACGACCGAAGCGGGGCGAAGACGGGCGAAGCCGACCGCCCTCTGGCATATTAGGGCGGAAGGCGGCGATCGTGTGCCGCCCTCCGGCGACCCGGTCTCTTACGGCGGATGGCGACTTCGGCAAAAGCCTCCCTCGTCCGTTCCGCCCACTCCTTCTCGAGCACCACTGCCTCGCAGAAGGATGAGACCGCATCCCACGACGTCTCGCTGCCGGCCATAGCCTTGACCACGGCCGGCAGGGAAAGGTCGTCCCCTATGACGTCGCGCAAAGCGCGACGTTGAGACGCCCAGGCTGAGCACACCTCCAACGTGTGCTGGGCCGTCTCGTCGAGGCAGTCGTCGCAGTGGTGGCAGCGAGCGTCGGGCTCCCTCCCGGCGATCCGACACAGGTAACCCCCGAAGCAGCCATGCCCCGTGAGCACCTGTGTCGTGTGGAAGGTTAGGACGCCGTGACGCCGCGCTAACCACTGGCGGAACACTGGACGAACAGCCTCGATCTTCCTCAGGCCGGCAGATGGATTTGCCAGCCGAGTTTCCCACATTTCAACCGCGGCTACCCGCGCCTCCTCAGTGCGTGCTTGGCTTGCCGGTTCCCCGGACGCTAGGCCTCGACGCCGGCAATAGACCGACGCCAGAGAAAGAGCATCCAGGTCCCACGGTATGACTCCAGCCAGCACGCACGCCACTTCACCGGAGATGGTCCGGTACCCCCGTATCGCCCGGATGGCCATCACCCTCTGCGCACGTCGCAGCAGAGTGATGTTGTGCCGGTCGGATCGGACCACTCCGGTGTACAGCCGACGGCTAGAGGCGCTCGGCCCATCCACATTGGGCAAAAGGCGCGCCAGTGCCGCCGCTGTCTTCAACAATTTCGGGGCCAAAGATGTAAAGTGGCCCCGAAAACTCCACCGACCATCCAGAACAAGTCCGAGGTACTTCATGCTCCGGGCAACGTCAATTTTGACGCCACCGACGACGATGTGGGCATCTGCCGGTGGGCCCTTTCGAGGAGCATGGAAGTAGATTGCCTCGGACTTGTTGAGGGAGACTTCCAAGCCCAGCCGCTTTATGCGGCCGACTACCTCCGCAACTCCAGCAGTCGCGAGGACTGCCGCCTCTCGATAGGTCCACTGCTGCGCCAAGACCAGCGTGTCATCGGCGTAACAGAGGACCTTTATCCCCCTCAGGGTGCCGCCCCGCAGCACCCAGTCGTATCCGATGTTCCAGAGGATCGGACCCAGCACCGATCCTTGTGGAGCACCGGCCGACACAACGAACTCCTTCCAACCTCCTCCAGGAGCTGGAAAGGTCACAGACCTACCGGACAGGTAAGCCCCGATGACGCGGCGCAGGTATGGAGGCACACGATAGTATAACAGTGCCTCCTTTATGCAGGGCCATGGCAGGGAGTTGAAGGCGTTGGCGATGTCTAAAGACACCGCCAAGACTCCATTGCCTCGGGCCACCGCATCCTGCGCATAGGACTTTACCTCCAGTATGGCATCCACCGTCGATCGCCCCCTACGGAAGCCATACTGGTGGTCCGAGAGGTCCGGACCTGTCCCCTCCAAATGGTGTTGTAGCCTCCTGGCTACAACACGCTCAAGGAGCTTGGCGATCTCGCTCAAGAGCACGATGGGCCTGTAGGCGGAGGCTGAATCCGCCGGGCGACCCTCCTTCTTGATGAGGACTAACCTGCCTGTCTTCCACCGCTGTGGAATTATGGCTTGAGCCAGACAGGCAGTGAATAGTCCTCGCACTCTGGGCCCTAAGGTGTTGAGGGCCAGAGTTAGCGCCCGGCCGGGAATGCCATCCAAGCCCGGGGCGGTGCTCTTGAGCCGAGATCGGCGTACAGCTTCTTCGAGCTCCTCCTCCTCCACCGGTGGTGTGACGCTGTCCTCGTCGTCCTCCTCTTCCTCCTCACGCGCTGCAGGGCGGGCCATACTGGGTGGTGCAAAACTGGCCCGCTGCGGGAATAGCGACGACAGAACCCCTCAGAGTACGTCCGGTTGGAGTACCTGCGTCAGTGGTGGTGCCCAAGCCCGTAACCTACCGAGCACCATTCGGTAAGGTGTGCCGTACGGGTCTAAGTCTATCCCCGCGATCAACCGGTCGTGCGACTCGCCTTTCACACGACCGATCTCCTCCTGCAGCTGCGTTCTCGCCTCGACATAGACGCGGTACAGTCGGTCTTCCTCCTCCTGCACCTTCTGTACCCGTCTGCGATAGTGGCTGTACTGGCGTCTCGCCGCAACGCAGGTGTTACGCAGTTGCGCGATCTCCCACGACCACCAGTACACTTGCCGCCGTTGAGGGCGGCGCCCGGAACGGGGCATTGACGCGTCACAGATACGCGTCAGCGCCCCACTATCGCGGCCTCCTCCAACAACTCCCTGTCGAGACGACCCAGTTGCCACCGCGGTCCGTACTCTCGCGAGTTTGGACTGGGGGCTGGTGGCACCGCAGGATGTATGGAGATCTCGTACAAGATGTAGAGGTGATCCGAGAGAGTCTCCACATCATCCAGCACTCGCGACCGAAACGTCCACGACGGATCCGCCCAGCCTTCGCACACACGTGTTCTTGGTCGCTCGGTTGAGCACAGACAAACCGGTGGCAACAACCCACTCCGACAGCGCCACACCACGCACATCCGTCGTTGCGAAGCCCCACACGCTGGACTTCGCGTTGAGATCGCCGGCCACCAACATCTCCGCCGGACGAAATCGCTCTACCGTTTCCCCCAATCGTATAAGGAACTCTTCAAACTCCGCGAGAGTTCGATTGGGGGAAAAGTAGACCCCTACGACAACTCGGTTGCCGACAAGTGCGGCGACGCATCCCACACCTCTCTCTACACGTGAGAAAGGCGGGGAGCCCGCGGCGACCTGGGTGATAATAGTCACCACCCCGGTGTTGTCGGCTACCCAGTTGTCTCTGTCGGGAACGCTGTAGGGCTCCGAAACAACCGCCACCTGGATAGACCACTGCGCCAGGCTTTGGACCAATAAGTCCTGGGCCCTAGCACAGTGGTTAATGTTCGCATGCAACACGCGGAGAGCCATTATTAGTCTTCCATGTGTTGCACCTCCTCAGGCCCAGCTGGGATATTAGACCTGGCCGATGTTGCCGGCACTCGTCTGCGCTTTCCACCGTTATTGGTGCTAGCCTTTCCACAGGCAGCATTCCCCAACATGTGATTAGCGGGCCTTTGCGCCGCCTCACACACCGGACAATGAGGCTCTGCCGAACACGATCTCTGCTGATGCCCGGTCTGGCCACACTGGAAACACTGTTTGCTGCGGTCCACCTGGCTACTGCACTTCGCAGCCATGTGGCCCACTTCGTGGCAACGGAAACAACGTTGCGCACGGGGCATCAACAGCCTCACTCCAGCAGAGACGAAGCCAACAAGTAGTCTCGCCCCGCTAATCTTCTGCGCTGCGCCGACAGGACATCGGACCCATACTGTTCCTAGACCGGCCCGGTCCTGTCGGATCTCTCCGACTTTTATATTACCCGCAGCACAGCCGGAAACTCGGCTTATTGCCGCCGTCACGTCCTCAGCAGTGGCGGAGTCATCGAGGCCAAACACCCTCAATTCCGCACATTTCACTGGCCTCGACACCTGGACCTCTTCGGGGCTGAGAACCCCACGCAACTTCTCAGCTAGCGCATCCGCCTTCTCAGCAGTGTTGGCGCCAGGCATTCTAGCGCCTAGCATTCTAGCGCCAGTAGACGCAACACGGAATCTCAGGTCCTCTATACCCAGGTCTTCCAACTTTATACTTTCCTTGACCCGGGTAAGGACATCGCTATACGACATCTTGTCGGCGACGGCTGGCTGCAACTTAATCGTCACAACTTGCGATCTAGGACGACGCAACTTTGGCTCCTTTTGCGCTTTAGCCTTTTGCGCTTTCGGCTTAGGAGCTGGCTTTCTCTTCTTGGCCCCCTTCCGGGCTACTACAGTCCAGCCCTCAGACATATCAGCCGGAGCGGGTGGCAGAGGTCGAGGCTCAGTAGATGCGGTCTTCACCGGGCCTTTCTTCTTCTTGGCCTTTTTAGACCTTTGCTCCTTTGGTGCCGGATTAGCCGGCGCCATCAAAGTGGATGCGACAGGGTCCACTTGCGCCTGCTTTGGGCTATCCACCTTGCGCTTGTCCGCCGCTAGCGGAGGTCGCAGATTTCTCTCCGGTGGTAGCCGATCTTTAAAGGCTTCCAGCCTGGTGGAGACCATAGTGCCCACTATGTCCTCCACAGAAATAGACTCCGTGGGAGTGGGTCGCAAATCCGATGCTCTAGACCGCTCCAACTCTGCTCTCAAAAGGGCAAACTCCTTCCGCAACTCCACCAACTCCGACTGCAGTCGCGAGTTTGTTGCCTTGAGGATATCCACTTCCTCTGATGCCGTCCTCTTTGCCAGAGTATTAACGGCAGAAGAGATAACTCCGGCAGCGTCTTTAAGGGCCCTAGTAAATGTGCCCTTCAGATTCCCCGACTTGCAGGCGACTCTGTTGATTATAGCCAAGCTATCAGATACTTGGCTACGCAAGTCGAAGACCATGTGCTCCTCACCGCAAAGTTCCAGGGGCACATCCGAGAGTCTAGAACTTGCTCTAGTTTGTATCGCCGCGGAGATTTCAGCAACTTCCTCCTCCGCCCTCAGCCGGCGCTCCTCGCGCTTGGCATCGTTTAGCGCCTTCTTTCCAGCAGCTAGCCCTATATTCTCATCAGGAATATTTGGTACGACCACGACTCCCTCTGGCCGAAGCAACCTTCGCTTTCGGCTTGTCTCTGTCTCCCCATCTGCATCCGAGGATTCAGAGTTACTCTTCCTGTGATGGCGCCTCTTTCTGTCCTTTCGGAACTGCGCTTTAGCCCCCTCGATAGCATTGGAGCTATTCGACCCAACAGACATCACGCCATCGGCGTCTGACTCGGAAGCCGCCCAGAAACGGCCTCGCGACGAAAGTGACGACCTGGACCTACCTCTTATAATAGAGGCAACCTCCTCATGGTCCAGACGCTCTAACACGACTCGCGCATCCTTCAACCCCCCTCCTATTGGCACAAGTGCCGGACTTTTGCCCCTTTCGAGCAAAGTACTCCCTACGCCTTTCTCGGGCACAACTACTACTCCGCCCATCTCGGGCAACAACAGATCACCGCCCTCCTCGGGCCTCCCTACGTCATCATTTCGGGTTTTTAAGTTAACATTTTCCATTTTATTCCCACGAGTGTGGGGGAAAAACGGTCCATCCGAGCAGTGCCCCCTGTACTCGGATAAGCCTATTACGCCAGGGTGTCGGCCGGTACCCTGGCGGGACCAGCAGTAGCGACTGATCTCCCCATCAGCCATGAACCCCTCGCGCTGCTTCGCCGCTTGGGTTGGGGTAATTTTTTATAACACTGATTTTTTTATAACACTAATTTTTTATAACTGTAATAAATTTAATATATAAAAATTTAATATACTAATTTTATCATTATTTCTAATTTTTCACTGTTATAAATTATATTTTTATAAAAATTTAAATATAATTTTAAATTTTATTTTTTCTTATTAAAATTTTTTATAATAAATTTTATTTTATAAACAATATAAATTTTAAAAATTTTAAATTTAATTTTATATATATATATATATATATATAAATTTACCATTTAATTTAATATATATATATATATATATATATATATATATATTAAATTTAATTTAATATATATATATATATATATATATTAAATTAAATGGTAAAATAATTAAAATTAAAATAGATAAAACTAAAGCAATTACACCTCCTAATTTATTAGGAATTGATCGTAAAATTGCATAAGCAAATAAAAAATATCATTCTGGTTGAATATGAATTGGGGTAATTAAAGGATTAGCTGGAATAAAATTATCAGGATCTCCTAATAAATATGGATTTGTTAAAGTTAATAAAGATAAAAAAAAATTAATACAATAAATCCAATTAAATCTTTAAAAGTAAAAAATGGGTGAAATGGAATTTTATCTAAATTTCTATTAATTCCTAAAGGGTTATTAGATCCAGTTTGGTGAAGAAATAATAAATGAATTATAGTTAATATTAAAATAATAAATGGAAATAAGAAATGAAATGTATAAAATCGAGTTAAAGTTGCATTATCAACAGCAAATCCTCCTCAAATTCAATTTACTAATATATTTCCTAAATATGGAATTGCAGATAATAAATTAGTAATTACTGTAGCCCCTCAAAAAGATATTTGACCTCAAGGTAAAACATAACCTATAAAAGCTGTAGCTATTAGTAAAAATAAAATAATTACTCCCACTAGTCAAGTTATTTTTAAATTGAAAGATTCATAATAAATTCCTCGTCCAATATGTAAATAAATACAAATAAAAAAAAAAGATGCTCCATTAGCGTGTAAAGTACGAATTAATCATCCATAGTTAACATTTCGACAAATATAATTTACTCTATAAAAAGAAATATCAATATTTGCTGAGTAATATATAGTTAAAAATAATCCTGTAATAATTTGAATTATTAAACATAAAGCTAATAAAGATCCAAAATTTCATCATGAAGAAATATTAGATGGAGAAGGTAAATCAATTAAAGATCCATTAATAATTTTTATAATAGGATGAATTTTTCGAATTGGTTTAAATAAACTTATCATTAGTGATTAAAATTATATAATTGAACGTAAAGGTCCAAAAAAAATATTTGTAATTTTTACTACTGCAATAAGAGTAATAAATAGGTAAATAATTAATATTATTATTAAAAAATAAGTTTGTTCATTATATAATTTTGTTAAATTAAAATTATATTCATTATTTGAAAATATAAATAAATTAAAAAAATTTAATATTTCATCATTAAAATATAAATTTATTCAAAATAAATTATTTTTAAAATAAAATGATAATATAAATAAAAAAATAATTCTTAATAGTATTAAAATTTTATTAAAGATTGAAATTTTAAATAATTCATTAGAAGCAATTCTTGAAACATAAATGAATAGAACTAATAAACCCCCTAAAAAAATTAAGAATAAAATATATGAGAATCAATAAGTATTGATTATTATTCCAGATAAAATACAAGTTAATAAAGTTTGAATTAAAATAAATAATCCTATTGATAAAGGGTTATTAGTAAAAAATATAAAAAAAGAAATAAATATAATTAAATTAGATAAAAAAATTTTTATAATTTCAAAGAATAGTTTTTTTAAAAATAATAATTTTGGAGATTATAGATAAAGATAATCTTTTTCTTTGAAGTTTTTAAAGAAAAATCTTATTTTTGGTTTACAAGACCAAAGTTTTTTTTTAAACTATAAAAACAAATGATAAATATAAGTTTAATTATTATTATATTTTTTATTGGAAATATAATTTTTGTTTCAAAACAAAAACATTTATTAATTGTTTTAATAAGATTAGAATTTATTGTTTTAAGAATTTTTTTTTTATATTATTATATTTAATAATAGTTGATTATAATATATATATGCTAATGGTTTTTTTAGTTTTTTCAGTTTGTGAAGGGGCTTTAGGTTTATCAATTTTAGTTTCAATAATTCGAACTCATGGGAATGATTATTTTCAAAGTTTTAATTTAATTTAATGATAAAATATTTAATAATAATAATTTTTATAATACCAATATGTTTAAAATATAATATATTTTGAATGGTTCAGTTTATATTTATATTTATAATGTTTATATTTATAAATATAAGAGTTTCTATTATAATTTTTTTTAATTTAAGTTATATATTAGGTTGTGATATAATTTCATATGGGTTAATTTTATTAAGAATCTGAATTACATTTTTAATAATTATAGCTAGAGAAAGATTAAATAAAAATATTTTTTTTAAAAATTTATTTTTATTTAATATTATTTTTTTAATATTAATATTATATTTAACTTTTAGAACTATAAATTTATTTTTATTTTATTTATTTTTTGAGGGAAGATTAATTCCTACTTTAATATTAATTATTGGATGAGGGTATCAACCTGAGCGAATTCAAGCTGGTATATATCTTTTATTTTATACATTATTTGCTTCTTTACCTTTATTAATAGGAATTTTTTATATTTATAAGGAAATAAATTTTATAATTATATATATAATAAAATTTTATGATTATAATTTAATTATATTATATTTAAGATTAATTTTTGCTTTTTTAGTAAAAATACCTATATATTTTGTTCATTTATGATTACCAAAAGCTCATGTTGAAGCTCCTATTTCTGGCTCAATAATTTTAGCTGCAATTATATTAAAGTTAGGGGGATATGGATTATTACGAATATTAATAATTTTACAAAAAATAAATTTAAGATGAAGATATATTTGAGTAGTAATAAGATTAATTGGAGGATTTTTTATTAGATTAAAATGTTTTTGTCAAATTGATATAAAATCTTTAATTGCTTATTCTTCTGTAGCTCATATAAGATTAGTAATTGGGGGATTAATAACAATAAATTATTGAGGATTTTTAGGTTCTTATATTTTAATAATTGGTCATGGATTATGTTCTTCTGGAATATTTTGTTTATCTAATATTAATTATGAACGATTAAATAGACGAAGAATATTTATTAATAAAGGGATAATAAATTTTATACCTTCAATAAGATTGTGATGATTTTTATTAATATCTTCAAATATAGCAGCTCCTCCATCATTAAATTTAATAGGAGAAATTAGTTTAATTAATAGATTAGTTAGATGATCTTGGTGAAGAATAATTATACTTATAATAATTTCTTTTTTTAGAGCTGGATATAGATTATACTTATATTCTTTTACTCAACATGGAAAGTATAATATAAGAATTTATAGATTTTATAGAGGAACTTCTCGAGAATATTTAATATTAATATTGCACTGATTACCATTAAATATTTTAGTTATAAAAATTGATTATAGAATAATTTGATTTTACTTAAATAATTTAATAAAAATATTGATTTGTGGAGTCAAAAATATGATATTTATCATCATTTTAAGTTATTAAAAAATATTCTATTTGTCTTATTAGTTTTTTTTTTTATTTTTTTTTATATTAATTAATTTTTTTATAGTAATTTATTTTATTATAAATAATTTAGTAATTTTTTTTGAGTGAGAGATTATTTCTTTTAATTCTATAAGAATTGTTATATCAATTTTATTAGATTGAATATCATTATTATTTATAATATTTGTTTCTTTAATTTCTTCTTCAGTTATTTATTATAGAAAAAGATATATAAGATCAGAATTAAATTTAAATCGATTTATTTATTTAGTTTTAATATTTGTTTTTTCAATAATTTTGTTAATTATTAGACCAAATATAATTAGAATTTTATTAGGGTGAGATGGTTTAGGATTAGTTTCATATTGTTTAGTAATTTATTATCAAAATATGAAGTCTTATAATGCTGGAATATTAACAGCATTATCTAATCGAATTGGTGATGTAATAATTTTATTATTGATTTCATGAATAATAAATTATGGAAGTTGAAATTATATTTTTTATTTAAATTTAATAATACATGATTTTTCAATAAAATTTATTGGTTTATTAATTATTATTGCTGCTATAACAAAAAGAGCTCAAATTCCATTTAGTTCATGATTACCTGCTGCAATAGCAGCACCTACTCCTGTTTCTGCTTTAGTTCATTCTTCTACATTAGTAACAGCTGGGGTTTATTTATTAATTCGTTTTAATAATTTATTAGTTGAAATAATTTTTTTAAAAATTTTATTATTATTATCTTCTTTAACAATATTAATAGCAGGAATTTGTGCTAATTATGAGTTTGATTTAAAAAAAATTATTGCTTTATCAACATTAAGACAATTAGGTTTAATAATAAGAATTTTAAGAATAGGATTTAATGATTTAGCTTTTTATCATTTATTAACTCATGCTATATTTAAGGCTTTATTATTTATATGTGCTGGGGTAATTATTCATATAATAAATGATAATCAGGATATTCGAATAATAGGGGGAATTAGAATTTATATTCCAATAACTTCTTTATGTTTAAATATTTCAAATTTAGCTTTATGTGGAATTCCATTTTTAGCAGGTTTTTATTCTAAGGATATTATTTTAGAAATAGTAAGAATAAGAAATTTAAATATATTGATTTTTTTTTTATATTATTTTTCAACTGGATTAACAATATTTTACACTATTCGTTTATTAATATATTTAATAATTAATGATTTTAATTTATTATCAATTTATAATTTATATGATGAGGATTATACTATATTAAAAAGTATAATTATTTTATTATTTATAAGATTAGTTTCGGGGAGAATATTAAGATGAATAATTTTTTGTTATCCTTATATAATTTATTTGCCTTTTAATTTAAAAATAATAGTTATTTATGTGACTTTATTTGGTTTATTATTAGGTTATTTAATTAGAAACATAAAAATTTATTCATTAAATAAATTTTTATGTTTTTATGAATTAAGATATTTTTATGTTATAATATGATTTTTACCAAATTTATCTACATATGGGATAAATTATTTTTATTTAAAAATGGGGCAAATATTATATAAAAATATTGATTTAGGTTGAAGAGAAATATATAGAGGACAAGGATTATTTTATATTATAAAAAATAATTCTATTATTTATTATATTTATCAAATAAATAATTTTAAAATTTATTTATTTAGATTTATTTTATGAATAATATTTATATTTATTTTTTTAATAATTTAATTTAAATAGCTTAAATAAAGAGTATAATATTGAAGATATTAAGGTGATTAAAAAATCTTTAAATAAGAATTTATTTATAAAAAAAAATTTTTTATTTTTACAATGAAAATGTAATGTTTTAATAAACTATATAAATTAAATTAAAAGAAATATTAATGATAATAAATCACTAAAAATTAAGTTAGCAGCTTAATTATAATATATTTCTAATTGGAATTTTTATTCAATTTTATCATTAACAGTGATATACCTCTTTTTGGTTTCAATTAATAAATAAGGAGTTATTAACTCTATCTTTTAAGTCGAAATTAAATGCAAATTGCTTCTTATTTAAGATAAATTGAATAAAATTCAATATTTTTTGAATGCAAATCAAATGTTTAATTAAACTATAATCCTAATTTGATCAATTTAGTATATTTTGATTTCATTCATGATAAATTCCTAATAATAGTATTAAAATAAAAAAAAAACTTATTTTAAATCAAGATAAAAAATTTACTAAATAAAATGTTGGGATAATTGGAAAAATTAATGCAATTTCTACATCAAAAATTAAAAAAATTATTGTGATTAAAAAGAAATGTAAAGAAAATGGAATTCGAGCTAAAGATTTAGGGTCAAATCCACATTCAAATGGTGAACATTTTTCTCGGTCTAGAATTGATTTTTTTGAGATTAATAATGAAATTAATATGAAAATATTAGCAATTGTTATTATGATAAAAGATATTATTAATATTAATATAATTATTTATATTAAAATTATTAAACTTTTTGATTGGAAGTCAAATATACTAAATCCTATATCTTATAAAACAAAGTCGCTTTTTGTGTCTGTCTGAACTTTCTAACTCTTCTTCTTCTAAACCACCCAACGGATTTTCATGTGGTTTTCACCATTAGGTCGAGTATTTTTCAGGGAAGGTTTATATATAGTTTATTATTTGTACATTCTTATGTAAATTAACATAAATACGATAAATGTGTATAAAGTCCTACCCGCTGAGACACTTTGGCGCATGCGCTGCTTTAATGGTAAATACTACATGAAAAAAATGTACTGGAGTATTGTTCCTCTTAATAAGATCTACAAAAAAGTCCGCGATGGCATATACATATCTTTTAAGAATAACGTGTAGTGATCATATTTCTGTCTAAAAATAGTAATTTCAATATATTTTTTATTGTGAGGGATATTTTTCCATAATGGTATTAATCCTTATCCTTTAAAATACTTTATTAAATTTCTACGTTAAACGAAGATAAAATTTGCTTTTTAAACTATTTCGAAATTGCGAATAGTTTTAGAGAAAAACGCATTTAATTATTGACACATCACGCCGTTCACACATCAGCTGTATGTTACTCAAGTTTCACTTATCCCTTACTCTCAGCATATAAATAAGTATATTAGTTACGTTGGCCATTTAATGTAGATCAAAACTGTCATTTACTGTTTTTCATTTTAATAAGTACTTTAGAAGTTGTTACAATATCAAAAAATCCTTGATGCGAATACCCTCTTCAGCATTAACCACAAGCTCGAAAAAAAAACCCGCCTGCCTTTATAGCAACGAAGATTTAGATGCGTTTGCACGTATTGGATAATTCGAGTTGAATGTATTATTTAATGTCATTTAACTATCTAAAAATAGTAATTTAAATATATTTTAATAAGTACTTGAAAAGATTAGTATCACAGATATAAAATTACGGTACCTACTTAAAAATCCTTGCTGTGTAAAACAATTGGAAAATCCTTATTGAAACTACGAAAATGCGGGTTGCATTAGGGTTTAATTAATTTTCACATTATCTTAAGTGCTTTGCAAACCTACATTATATGAATATTCCAGTAGTAAAAGCGGGCGAAGCCGCAAGGGGGTCGCTAGTATATTATATAAATAATTAATTTAAAATTTAAAATAATTAATTAAATTAAAATCATTTTACTAAACCAGTTACTAAGGTTATTACTCCAATAGCTCCTGTTAAGGGTCAAGGTCTATAGTCAACTAAGTGATAGGGATGATTATGATTAGACATTAATTTTTTTTATGATTAGACATCAATTAATCATATTTATATATAAATAAAGTATGCATTATAATATGAGTTCTAGTAGCGACAGCACAAATAATGACACATTTCACCAGTGTGCTTCAACGGCATCCGATGACAGTTTCCATAGCATTCCTGACCCGGAGCCTCTTAATTCCTTGTTAAATTCCAAACTTAGTTCCTTTTCCAAAAACTTTAATGTCGTGCACATCAATGCGCAAAGTATTCCCGCCCATTATCCAGATTTACTCGACTCTTTTGACGTTACAAACATTCACGCATTACTTGTATCTGAGACGTTTTTGAAACCTTGCTTGCCTTCAACGGCTTATGCTTTACCAGGTTTCCATCTTATAAGGAATGATAGGACAGAAAAGGGTGGAGGGGGTGTAGCTATCTACCTTCGTAGTCACATTCCCTTTACTATTTTAGATAAATCCCCTTCAGCCTACTCGAATTCCTTAGAGCATATAATTATTGAAGTTCTGTTTGGCTCGCTAAAGCTTTTACTTGGTGTCTTTTATAGTCCTACGCTACACATAAACTATTTTGATTTATTTGAGACTCTCCTAGAAAAATATATTCCTGGAGTTGATCATACTATTATAATGGGTGATTTTAATACATGTTTGATTAAAAAAGACACACGCGCAAATCGACTCAAAACTATAATTGACAGTTCCAACCTTGAAATACTACCCTCCAATGCAACCCATCTATTCCCTGGCTGTGCGCCTTCCTTACTAGACCTTATGATAGTCTCTTCAACAGAGAATGTTGCTACATTTGGCCAAATATCAGCTGATGCCTTTTCGTATCACGACTTAATTTATCTATCCTATAAAATCCGCCCACCTAAGCTTAAACCTACAGTGGTGATGCGAAGATGCTTTAATAGCATAGACAATGAAAAATTCATGCATGATTTAAATTGTATCGACTGGGATTGTATATTTGGCGCTAAGTCTGTCAACGACCAAATAAACATCTTTAATTCCCTTTTGATCGAACTATTTGATATTCATGCACCTCTTAGGCCTATTAAATTAAAACATCTCCCCGCTCCGTGGTTGACTAAGGATATTAAGCTACTTATGGCCAAACGCAATACTGCAAAGTCCAAATACAAGAAAAATCCTACTAATGAAAACTTGCATAAGTACAAAATACTACGGAACAGATGCAATAGGACTTGCAGAGATGCTCGGCGTAGCTACATTCACGCATCAATTGACAGCAACAACTCTAAAAAAACTTGGAAATTTCTGGACGCGATGGGTATAGGCGGAAGGCGTACAAAACATTCATCTGTCATAAGCAAATGCATGGATTTAGAAAGCCTAAATAGGTTTTTCTCAACTGTCAATCGGATGAATAGTAATACCAAAATGAACACCCTCCAATCACTATCACTACTTCCTGATCCTTTAACTATCCCCTTTCTATTTACATCTGTTACTCCAGCAGAAGTACGAAGGCATGTGATGGCTATCAAATCTGATGCGACAGGTAGCGACAACATAAGCCGACGCATGATTTTGTTAACCCTTAATTCAGTTCTTCCTATCCTATGTCACATTTTCAACTGCTCCTTATCCTCTTGCGAATTTCCTGATGCTTGGCGTCATGCATTAGTGATCCCTATTCCAAAAATATCCAACCCCACTTCCTTTTCAAACTATCGTCCAATTTCCATACTTCCTTTCCTTTCCAAAGTACTTGAACGCATTGTGCACGACCAGCTATACCTGTTCCTATATAAAAACAATATCCTGTCCTCTTTCCAGTCCGGCTTCCGTCCTGGCCATAGTACAGTTACAACACTCAACAAAGTATGTGATGACATTAGACATGGCACTGATAACCAACAGGTTACTGTACTTGCGTTATTGGATTTTTCTAATGCGTTCAATACAGTTGACTTCGACATCCTTTTAGCAATTCTAAGGTCCATTAACATTTCTTCAAAAGCTACTGAATGGTTTTCCTCATATCTTCACGGCCGCACTCAAAGCATTAAGCATGACGGGAAGCATACTTCTCAATGTCATTTAGGCGCTGGCGTACCGCAAGGAGGTGTGCTGTCTCCCTTACTGTTCTCCATTTTTATTAACAATCTCACTCCACATATATCAACATCTTATCATCTCTACGCCGACGATTTACAAATTTATAAGACGGTACCTGCTAATGACACGCCCAGAGCGATAGATGAAATTAATTCCAATTTACAATTAATTAGTTCTTGGAGTAAATCGTTCGGACTATCTATTAACCCAAGTAAATCTAATGTATGTATGTTTGGGCATCCTAAGCAGTTATTTAAAATAAAACCAAATCTCCCTCAAATCCTTTTTGACAATGTCTGCTTAGAGGTTAGTGATAGTGTCAAGAACTTAGGAGTCAGAATGGACAGCACATTTTCTTGGTCGCCTCAAATTGCCGAGCTCAGCCGTAAGATCTTCTGTGCTATAAGAAGTTTGAGAAGATGGAAGAACCTACTACCATTAAAGACTAAAATCTCATTGGCTCAAACTCTTCTTCTCCCTATACTTGATTATGCCGACTCGTGTTACTTAGATTTATCTCAACAACTACTAAATAAGTTTGAACGGATGCAGAATCTTATAATCCGATTTATCTTTGGATTGCGAAAGTTTGATCACGTAACACAATACCGTACTCAGCTTAAATGGCTCACTGTAAAAGACCGACGACAATTACACTCTCTCACTCTCCTTTTCACAATCCTTTACCACCCTGTCACTCCTTCGTACCTCAAAGAACGGTTTAAGTTCTTGGGGTCGAACGCCCTCCACTCCCAACACCTTCGTTCCTGCAACAACAACCTCCTAGAAATCCCCTCATGTCACACTAAATGCTATGGAGACTCTTTTACTGTCCAAACAGTAAAACTCTGGAATGCTCTGCCAGGTGAAGTTAGACGATCTCCGTCAGTAAATATTTTTAAGCGTAGGCTTAAAAATTACTACTTAGAAAAATATTTAAAATAAAGTATCATAATATGTACGTATGTATACATTTCCGTATTATTTTAATATGTATGTATGTATGTGTCTATGTATGTATGTATGTATGTATGTGTATGTATGTATGTATGTATGTAGTTTGTGTGTATATGTTTCTATTTTTGTATGTATGTGTATTAAATAAATATATATATATTATTTATTTAATTATATATATTTTTTTTTTACTTTGTTAAATAATACTTTTTGCGCTACTACTTACTACTATAATTTCTTGCATAAGTCCTGCACTTTTAATGGTTGCCTGTAAGAGATCACTTGCAGTGATAAGGCCGCCATTGCACATGTTAATTTAAGTACCTATGTATCCTTCTTTTTCTTTTTCTTTTCCTTCTTTTTTTTTTCTGTGTAAATTTTATATGTATATATTTTCTTTTCATGTGCAATAAAGTATTATTATTATTATTATTATTATAATTTACTTCTCTAGAATAAAGAGTTCTTAAAATAGAAATTACATAAGATTGAATAATTGCTACGGCAATTCAAGAATTAATAATAAAATTTGAACAATAATTAAAATAATTAATAAATAATTAAGTATATTAATACCTGTATTACTTAATAAAGTTAAAAGTAAATGACCTGCAATTATATTAGCTGTTAATCGAACTGCTAAAGTTCCAGGTCGAATAATATTACTAATAGTTTCAATTAGTACTATAAAAGGTATTAAAATAGTTGGTGTTCCCTGAGGAATTATATGAATAAATATATGTTGTGTATTATTTAATCATCCATAAATTATAAATCTTAATCATAATGTTAAAGATAATGAAAGGGATATATTAAGATGACTTGTTCTAGTAAAAATATATGGGAATAAACCTAAAAAAATATTAAATAAAATAAAAAAGAATAATGAAATAAAAATAAAAGTTGATCCATTAATTCTATTTGGTTCTAATAAAGTTTTAAATTCATTATGAAGTTTATTAGAAATAAAATTTCATAATAAATAATGACGATTAGGAAAAAATCAGAAATATAAAGAAATAAATAATAATCCAATAAATGTTCTAATTCAATTAAATGGGAAATTAAATAAATTTGTTGAAGGATCAAAAATTGAAAAAAGATTATTTATCATTTTCAACAATTTTTTTTGAAATTATTTTTATTAATTTTTTTAAAATTAAAATTATTTTTATAATTAAAAATAAAATAATTTATAATTATAAAACTAATAAAAATAGAAATAAAAAATAATAATGAAATTATTCAATTGATAGGTATTATTTGAGGAATAAAAGAATATTACAAAAAGTAATAATTTAAATTTGACATATTTATGTTATTTATTAACTAATTCTTTATCATTAGAAGTAAATGCTAATTCACTATAAAATGGTTTAAGAGACCAGTACTTGCTTTCAATCATCTAATGAATAATTATTAATTCAATTAATAAAGTTTTTTATAGGGATTCTTTCAATAACAATAGGTATAAAACTATGATTTGCCCCACAAATTTCAGAACATTGACCATAATAAATTCCAGGACGATTAATAAAAAATCTAGTTTGATTTAATCGTCCTGGATTAGCGTCAATTTTTACTCCTAATGATGGAATTGTTCAAGAGTGAATTACATCTGTAGCTGTAACTAAAATACGAATTTGATTATTTATAGGTAAAATAATTCGATTATCAACATCTAAAAGTCGAAAATTATTTAAATTTTCATTAGATTGAATGAAAAATATATGAATCAAATTTATAGCGGTTGAGATGTGATACCACTATTTAATATGATCTTATTTATTTTACACTAAATGAGTAAAATTAAAAATCCAAATTTTGTGGAGAAATTGTCCAAATTTATTTAACTCACAGATACGTGAAGAGAAAATAATCACAGAAGGAAATAAAGAAATTTAAATAAATACCAATAGAAAATACAAGCTAAACTAGCTCGTAATAGCAAGAAGTTAAGGTTGAGAATTGAATGCAAGCTAAGAGAGCAATGGATACACAAGTGAATGTCGCAAGCGATTCTAGCCGACTCTTTAAACGTGGCGATGCTGGCTAGCAGCCTACGACAGGCATAGCAAAAAAACTCGGAACAGGTTTGAATTGTTCCAATGCGCTGCGTGCGGATGATTCTAGTAAATGTAATAATATTAATTTTGAATAAGTAATGTTCCCTACAGTACTCCCCCCCAGAGACCTGGTTAAGGGCGATAGTAGTCTGGAAACTTGACTCTTCTTCCGCTTCTTGTCCGCTTCTCAAGTGTCTGCTCCACGTCAGATTGAGAGATAGCCTTTGGTGCTGTTATTATCCTCTTTGATGCAGGAACGGCCTCTCTCGTAACATATGCGGGCTTGATCCTGTCCACACTAACGTTATTAGGCTTACCACATATGTCTATTTTGAAATATTTAGGAGTCCTCTTGAGAACCTTGTATGGGCCTGCATAAGGTGGTTCCAGTGGTTTGCGGACGTGGTCCTGCCGTAAAAAAACATGTGTTGTCTCTGCAAGGTCAGCTGGCATATAAAAAGGATCTGTCCTATGCCATGACGTGGGCTTCGGTGAGAGTCGTGCCATACCAGCACGAAGACGAGTGACCAGATTTGTGATATCTGCTGTCCTGTAATCCTCCGAGGGTGCAAGAAATTGCCCTGGAAGTCGAAGGGGCTCCCCGTAGACCAGCTCAGCCGCTGAAGCCTGAATATCATCCTTCCAAGCGCTACGGATGCCCAGCAGCACTAAGGGAAGTGCTTCCGTCCAGGTCGAAGAGGGATGGCACATGATAGCTGCCTTCAGCTGACGATGGAGTCTCTCGATCAAGCCGTTGGAAGCTGGATGATACGAAGTAGTCGTAAAGTGATGTGCACCAACCATGGCTGATAGTGCCTTGAAGAGATGCGACTCGAATTGCCGACCCCTATCGGTTGTAATTCGAAGAGGGCAACCAAATCTTGCTATCCAACCAGAGAGAAGAGCGGCAGCACAGGAATCAGCTGTGATGTCCTTAAGTGGGAATGCCTCAGGCCATCGTGTGAAACGGTCGATGACAGTAAGGCAATATCTGAAATCAGACGAAATAGTTAAAGGTCCGACGATGTCGAGGTGGATGTGTGCAAACCTCGATGTAGGAGTTGGAATTGAGGATAAGGGAGCAAGGGTATGACGGTGAACTTTGCTCTTTTGACAAAGTACACACTCTCGTGTCCACTCTCTACAGTCTTTGCGAATCCCTGGCCATACGAATCTCTGTGTAACCAGCCGCACTGTAGCTGTCCTACCAGGATGGCTCAAGCTGTGTGAAGTTTCAAAAACTTGTCGGCGAAACTTCTCAGTAATGAACGGGCGCGGAGAAGACATTGATACGTCACAGTATAACTTATGGTTAGAGTCTGGCAAATCTACCTTAGCCAGTTTTAACGATGAGCCTTTTTGAAGCAGACCTAGCAGTTCAGGATCAGTATCTTGAGCAAGTGCTAGAGCCTGGTAATCAATAGATCGACTCACCTCTTCCAGTCGTGACAGAGTATCAGCCACTACGTTCAAACGTCCTGGTAAGTATTGAATAATAGTTGTGAACTGAGAAATATAATCAAAGTACCGATATTGGCGCGGTGAGCATTTCTCCCTGTTAATGTTGAATGCATATGTGAGAGGTTTATGATCCGTATGAATCACGAAGTTTCGAGCCTCAACCATGTGTCGAAAATATTTAATGGCTTCATAAATGGCTAACAGTTCTCTGTCGTAAGGACTATACTTCTTCTGCGCAGATGTTAATTTTTTAGAAAAGAAACCAAGAGGTTGCCATACGTTATTAACACGTTGTTGAAGAACTGCTCCAATTCCGACATCAGAAGCATCAGTGGCAATAGCTAGCTCTGCAGAAGGATCTGGGTGAGCCAGTAATGTGGCTTGAGATAAACAAGTCTTACATTTTTGAAAGGCTTCCATCATCTCCGGCGTCATAGTGATCGGCTTAGCTCCTTTCATCTTAGGTCCTAGAAGCGCAGCATCTAATGGTGCTTGGATATTTGCGGCATCGGGAATAAAACGCCGATAAAAATTGAACATACCGAGGAAACGTCGTAATTCCTTAGCAGTTTTCGGCACACTGCACTCCTCTATGCTCTTTACGTTCGTCTCTAAAGGTTGAGTCCCAGAACCTGACACTAGGTAACCAAGAAATTTTACCTGTCGCTGCCCGAAGACTCACTTGGATGTGTTTATCAAAACACCATACTTTTTGAGCCTGGTGAAGAGTAATCTGATGTGGCGCTGATGTTGTTCTTCAGAACTGGAAAATACCAAAATGTCGTCTAAGTAACCAAAACAAAAGTCATCAAAATCACGTAGCACTTCGTCCATGAACCTCTGAAAGGTTTGTGCTGCATTGCGCAGTCCGTAGGTCATGTACGGGAACTCGAAAAGTCCAAAAGGAGTTATAATGGCTGTTTTGTGGATATCATTGACGTGTACTGGTATTTGATTGTACGCCTTGACTAGATCGATAGTTGAAAATACTGTACAACCAGAGAGTTGGTAGGAAAAATCCTGGATATGGCGTATCGGATACCTGTCAGGTACTGTGCGAGCATTGAGTGCCCTATAATCACCACATGGTCTCCATCCGTCGTCCTTCTTCTTAACTAAGTGCAGAGCGGACGACCACGAACTGTTAGAGGAGCGGGCAGTTCCCTGTGACAGCATATCGTCAAATTCTTTTTTGGCTGCTTTCAGTCTAACTGGGTCTAAACGACGAGGTCTACTGGTAACCGGTGGTCCGGGAATGGTTTTGATGTAATGCACGGTATTATGCTTAGGTAAGGAAGACGTACCTGATGGTCTCGTTACCTCTGGAAACTCATGAAGCAGCTGATGGTATTTTGATTCTCCCGAAATGGCTTTGACTGACGCAAGGTCATCGGAGATATTTTCTTTTATTGCTTGCACTGACAGAGTGGTATTTCCATCGACGAGTCGCTGACATCTGCAATCTACAAGAAGATTGTAAAATATCAAAAAATCTACGCCGATAATGGGCTTTGAAACATCAGCGATGGTAAATTTCCAGGTGAAAGTACGTTTCAGTCCTAGGTCTAAGTGCAATAATGTAGGACCGTAAGTATGAATGACTGTACCGTTCGCCGCCATAAGTTCATACTTTGTCTTGGTACAGGGCGCCTTGGTAGCCAACCGTGGAAAAACGCAGAGATCCGAGCCAGTATCAATGAGGAAAAGCATTTTTGAAATACGGTCGGTAATGAAAAGACGGCCTGTAGGTAAAGGGCAGACGTTGGCCGCTACTTCCGGCTGCCCAGAGAGTTTTCCGACTCTCCGTAACTACATGGCTGCACACATTTTTTAGCATTTGAACCAAATTTAAAATGGTACCAACATTTTTGCTGGGTAGTCGACTTCCTGCGATGTCTGGAATGGCTCCGGGAACGCTCTTTAAATTTTGATGAGACCGAGTTGTGACGTACGTGGGTCGAGAGTTCCGATACCTGCTTGGTCAGGAGTTGGATCTGCTTGGCCATTTCTTCCAACATGGAGGATGCAGGGGGTGTGGCCATCGCAGATGTGCTTGCGACCTGTGGTGATGAGGGTGCTATCTCATGCACTTTGTCTGCCAGGTCAGCTAATTTTTCGATAGGCAGATCAGGCTGTGAAGCTATAACCGTTTGAATGTTTTGTGGTAACCTACTCGACCATAATGTTTTTAAAAAATCCTTGGGGACAGATGAACCCGCAAGATCTTGCATGTATCGCAGAAACTGTGATGGCTTGCGATCACCTAGCTGCTCGTGCCTCAGCTATTCAATTCAGTTAAATTCAGTTGAAACTGGTGTCGATCGTTCGGGCTTCGAGGGGCCTTCAAGGTGGTATACAACCCGCGGGAATGCGCGGGAAGGTGCCGGCGGTTAGTGGCGAAAACCGATTTTTTCAGTTTTCCCCGCTCGGATTCAGTTGAAACTGGTGTCGATCGTTCGGGCTCCGAGGGGCCTTCAAGGTGGTATACAACCCGAAGTTGGAAGGTGAAGGTGCGGGTGGTAAGTGGCGAAAACCGATTTTTTCACTTTTCCCCGCTCGGATTCAGTTGAAACTGGTGTCGATCGTTCGGGCTCCAAGGGGCCTTCAAGGTGGTATACAACCCGCGGGAATGCGCGGGAATGCGCGGGAAGGTGCCAGCGGTAAGTGGCGAAAACCGATTTTTTCCAACCCGCGGGAATGCGCGGGAAGGTGCGGGCGGTAAGTGATGAAAACCGATTTTTTCCAACCCGCGGGAATGCGCGGTAAGGTGCCGGCGGTAAGTGGCGAAAACCGATTTTTTCCAACCCGCGGGAATGCGCGGGAAGGTGCCGGCGGTAAGTGGCGAAAACCGATTTTTTCCAACGCGCGGGAATGCGCGGGAAGGTGCTGGCGGTAAGTGGCGTGACAAGCCGTGGTCAAGGCTATGGCCGGCAGCGAGACGTCGTGGGATGCGGTCTCATCCTTCTGCGAGGCAGTGGTGCTCGAGAAGGAGTCGGCGGAACGGGCGAGGGAGGCTTTTGCCGAAGTCGCCATCCACCGTAAGAGACCGGGTCGCCGGAGGGCAGCACACGATCGCCGCCTTTCGCCCTAATGTGCTAGAGGGCGTTCAGCTTGGGGAAGCTGGCCGCCTACCAACCTGGCCCGAGTAGGCGCGCACAGGTTGCTCCCGCGCGCTACTCCGAGCAGGCCGTCGAGGGTGCCCACACACCCTTGACTCCGCGACGTGCCTTGCAGGCTCTCGCCGCCGCGTTTCGCGGAAGACTCACGTCCCCGTGTCTCGCGGCCAGTGGCGGTCGAGGAGGAACACCGTGAGGTTTTAGTGGGTATTGGGATTGGCCTTCAGCCGGTCCACGAGTCCCACATAACCCGCTCGAGTCCCCACTCGGGCCGGTATCCGTAAAAGGATTTAAAAATAAAAAAAAAAAAAAAAAAGGTTAGGTTAGGTTGGGGTGCTTGGTCGGATAACCTCCTCGTGTGTTCGCTCGCTGTTGGCCCTTTCTCGAATGCTTGTCATTCGGGGGGGACGAACAGTGTGCGGGTCGGTGCACCCTGGGCGGCGAGTAATTGGTGTCCACAGGATTCGTCCTTGGGTAATGATTGCTCGCTGGCTAATAATCCGACGTGGTTCTCCGCGTGTCCTCTGTCATGCAGAGGTCACAGTGTGAGGAACCGGAGGGCGTGGTGTGTACTCACCCTACCGCCACGCAGGTGCAGTGATGTGCCTGCGCCGAATATATCGGAACTCCACTCTTGGTTGCGGTCATGTCTCGTAATCAGGAGTGGAACCGAGGGCCTTGCCTTTACCGGCCGGGCTGTGAGGAAGAACACCTCTATAAAAATTACCCCAACCCAAGCGGCGAAGCAGCGCGAGGGGTTTATGGCTGATGGGGAGATCAGTCGCTACTGCTGGTCCCGTCAGGGTACCGGCCGACACCCTGGCGTAATAGGCTTATCCGAGTACAGGGGGCACTGCTCGGATGGACCGTTTTTCCCCCACACTCGTGGGAACAACATGGAATTTCTAAAAACAAAAAACCAAAACGGTGAGGTGGAGTGTGTTGAGCCCGAGAAGGGCGGCGATGTGATGTTGCCTGAGAAGGGAGGAGTAGATGTGCTTAAGGCGGAGGAAGTTGTTGGTGTTGTTGCGGCGTCTCGAAGAGTGTCTGTTTCGAGTGTCGCTGCGCAGGGGTCAGTTGGTGATGGCCAGAACGTAGGAGTGTGGAAGGAGCCGAGAGTGGTTCTGACCAGATTGGACGTTGATGACGGAATGTCGACTGTCGGTAGTGTCAGGTCGAGACGAGGGTCCGGATCATCATATGGACGGTTGTGGGGAGTGTTGGAGTCAAAGGACTCAGATACTGAAAGTTTTGTGTCGATGGTGTCAGAGAAGTCAAGGACACGGGCACAATACCTGAAGGACAGGCGGAAGAGGCCTCGGAAGCCGATCGATCAGTCGGGGTCTTCTGGTGAAGGAGAGCCAGATAGACCGGCGCCAAAAGTGGTTGCCATGAGGAGACGGAAAGGTCTCGGTGAGGCAGAAAGGAAGGAGTTGCCGCTGAGGTCAGAACAGGAGGTGTCTGACAGCGCTGCGGCCGTACTGGCCAGGGCTAGCTCCAGGCTCTCGGACATGTCTCTACCATCCGAGAAAGAGCAGGACGAAGCCATACTTGCGTCTGACCTACAAAATCAGGTGGTGGACAGCCTAGCGGTGATAAGGAAGGTTGCCAGCAGATCGGGAAACCTTAAAGGAACTTTCACCAAGGCCTTTTGACGGATACCGGCCCGAGTGGGGACTCGAGCGGGTTATGTGGGACTCGTGGACCGGCTGAAGGCCAATCCCAATACCCATTAAAACCTCACGGTGCTCCTCCTCGACCGCCACTGGCCGCGAGACACGGGGACGTGAGTCTTCCGCGAAACGCGGCGGCGGGAGCCTGCAAGGCACGTCGCGGAGTCAAGGGTGTGTGGGCACCCTCGACGGCCTGCTCGGAGTAGCGCGCGGGAGCAACCTGTGCGCGCCTACTCGGGCCAGGTTGGTAGGCGGTCAGCTTCCCCAAGCTGACCGCCCTCTAGCACATTAGGGCGGAAGGCGGCGATCGTGTGCCGCCCTCCAGCGACCCGGTCTCTTACGGCGGATGGCGACTTCGGCAAAAGCCTCCCTCGCCCGTTCCGCCGACTCCTTCTCGAGCACCACTGCCTCGCAGAAGGATGAGACCGCATCCCACGACGTCTCGCTGCCGGCCATAGCCTTGACCACGGCCGGCAGGGAAAGGTCGTCCCCTATGACGTCGCGCAAAGCGCGACGTTGAGACGCCCAGGCTGAGCACACCTCCAACGTGTGCTGGGCCGTCTCATCGAGGCAGTCGTCGCAGTGGTGGCAGCGAGCGTCGGGCTCCCTCCCGGCGATCCGACACAAGTAACCCCCGAAGCAGCCATGCCCCGTGAGCACCTGTGTCATGCGGAAGGTTAGGACGCCGTGACGCCGCGCTAACCACTGGCGGAACACTGGACGAACAGCCTCGATCGTCCTCAGGCCGGCAGTTGGTGTTGCCAGCCGAGTTTCCCACAACTCCATTGCGGCTACCCGCACCTCCTCAGTGCGTGCCTGGCTTGCCGGTTCCCCGGACACTAGGCCTATTATTTCTTCATTTGGTTCATATATTTCATTATTTTCCATAATTTTAATTATTATTATTATTTGAGAATCAATAATTAATCAACGAATAATCCTATTTTCATTAAATATACCATCCTCTATTGAATGATATCAAAATTTACCTCCTTCTGAACATTCTTATAATGAACTTCCTATTTTAAGAAATTTCTAATATGGCAGATTATATGTAATGGATTTAAACCCCATTTATAAAGGAATATCCTTTTTTTAGAAATGGCAACCTGATCTAATTTAAATTACCAAAATAGAGCTTCGCCATTAATAGAACAAATTATTTTTTTTCATGACCATACATTAATTATTTTAATTATAATTACAATTTTAGTAGCATATTTAATAATAAATTTATTTTTCAATAATTATATTAATCGATTTTTATTAGAGGGTCAAATAATTGAATTAATTTGAACTATTTTACCAGCTATTACTTTAATTTTTATTGCACTTCCATCATTACGATTGTTATATATTTTTAACCGACTTCTGTAAGAAAAGGAGGTTATCAATTCGACTGTATTTTTTTATTTTTTTATTTTTTTTTTTATTATTTTTTTTTATGTTTGTTACCTCATAACTTTTGACTGGGTGAACCGATTTTGATATTTTTTTATTTGAAAGGTGAAGCTTCCCGAATGGTCCCATTTTTTTTTGGTCCATGTCTGACAATGGTATCCATGAGAAAATCACATAAGTCTTAAATTTGCATTAGGTATGTGCGCGACAAATAGACGCATAACTTAATGTCGCGCAAACTGATTTTGATGATTCTTATTTTATTTGAAAGGATACACTTCAAGAATAATTTGGTGAAAGTTTGGCTAGATTCCGATTATGGAATCCGGTGAAATTTGAGAAAGTTTGTTTTTTTTGGTAAAAAATTGATTATACTTTAATAGTTACAAGCAAAAACTTTTTAACTCGATGTCAGAAGTGAGATTCCTGATCGTTACATTTCTTTTCAATCAACCTCAAAAAAGAGAATGTTCTCATTTTCAACCAACTTCAAAAAAGGGAGATTCCCAATTCGCCCGAATACTTTTTATGTATGTTCTTGTCAATATACCAAAATGTTACTTTGCGCAAAAATAAACCCTAATTAAATGAAGTTTTACATGGGACAACCACAACCACTCGTTGACAACCACTACCACCACCATCACCACTCGTTCAAGAAGCATCATTTTAAGATCTACCCATCACTTAAAATCGTAAAATAAATTATTTTTTAACAAAAACAAAAACCGACTTCTAACAACGAACTAAAAAGTGAAAAATAATTTTACAAAGATTTTATAATTTTGAAGTCGGTGCTCAGTAGAACAAACAGGCTTAGTAATTAGATATTGTAGTAAAGGTGTTGTATTAGCATTAGCTTGACACCGACTTCAAAATTATAAAATCTTTGTAAAATTATTTTTCACTTTTTAGTTCGTTGTTAGAAGTCGGTTTTTGTTTTTGTTAAAAATTAATTTATAGATGAACTTAATAATCCTTTAATTACATTAAAATCAATTGGACATCAATGATATTGAAGATATGAATATTCTTATTTTAATAACATTGAATTTGATTCATATATAATTCAATCTAATGAAAATTTAAATAATTTTCGACTTTTAGATGTTGATAATCGAATTATTTTACCTATAAATAATCAAATTCGTATTTTAGTTACAGCTACAGATGTAATTCACTCTTGAACAATTCCATCATTAGGAGTAAAAATTGACGCTAATCCAGGACGATTAAATCAAACTAGATTTTTTATTAATCGTCCTGGAATTTATTATGGTCAATGTTCTGAAATTTGTGGGGCAAATCATAGTTTTATACCTATTGTTATTGAAAGAATCCCTATAAAAAACTTTATTAATTGAATTAATAATTATTCATTAGATGACTGAAAGCAAGTACTGGTCTCTTAAACCATTTTATAGTAAATTAGCATTTACTTCTAATGATAAAGAATTAGTTAATAAATAACATAAATATGTCAAATTTAAATTATTACTTTTTGTAATATTCTTTTATTCCTCAAATAATACCTATCAATTGAATAATTTCATTATTATTTTTTATTTCTATTTTTATTAGTTTTATAATTATAAATTATTTTATTTATAATTATAAAAATAATTTTAATTTTAAAAAAAATAATAAAAATAATTTCAAAAAAATTTTTTGAAAATGATAAATAATCTTTTTTCAATTTTTGATCCTTCAACAAATTTATTTAATTTCCCATTTAATTGAATTAGAACATTTATTGGATTATTATTTATTCCTTTATCTTTCTGATTTTTTCCTAATCGTCATTATTTATTATGAAATTTTATTTCTAATAAACTTCATAATGAATTTAAAACTTTATTAGAACCAAATAGAATTAATGGATCAACTTTTATTTTTATTTCATTATTCTTTTTTATTTTATTTAATATTTTTTTAGGTTTATTCCCATATATTTTTACTAGAACAAGTCATCTTAATGTATCCCTTTCATTATCTTTAACATTATGATTAAGATTTATAATTTATGGATGATTAAATAATACACAACATATATTTATTCATATAATTCCTCAGGGAACACCAACTATTTTAATACCTTTTATAGTACTAATTGAAACTATTAGTAATATTATTCGACCTGGAACTTTAGCAGTTCGATTAACAGCTAATATAATTGCAGGTCATTTACTTTTAACTTTATTAAGTAATACAGGTATTAAAATACTTAATTATTTATTAATTATTTTAATTATTGTTCAAATTTTATTATTAATTCTTGAATCTGCCGTAGCAATTATTCAATCTTATGTAATTTCTATTTTAAGAACTCTTTATTCTAGAGAAGTAAATTAATGTCTAATCATAATCATCCCTATCACTTAGTTGACTATAGACCTTGACCCTTAACAGGAGCTATTGGAGTAATAACCTTAGTAACTGGTTTAGTAAAATGATTTCATAATTTTAATATAAACTTATTATTTATTGGATATATTATCGTATTATTAACTATATTTCAATGATGACGAGATATTTGTCGAGAAAGAACATTCCAAGGAAAACATACTATTATAGTATCAAAAGGTTTACGGTGAGGAATAATTTTATTTATTATTTCTGAAATCTTTTTTTTCAAATAATTTGTTCTATTAATGGAGAAGCTCTATTTTGGTAATTTAAATTAGATCAGGTTGCCATTTCTAAAAAAAGGATATTCCTTTATAAATGGGGTTTAAATCCATTACATATAATCTGCCATATTAGAAATTTCTTAAAATAGGAAGTTCATTATAAGAATGTTCAGAAGGAGGTAAATTTTGATATCATTCAATAGAGGATGGTATATTTAATGAAAATAGGATTATTCGTTGATTAATTATTGATTCTCAAATAATAATAATAATTAAAATTATGGAAAATAATGAAATATATGAACCAAATGAAGAAATAATAGGCCTAGTGTCCGGGGAACCGGCAAGCCAGGCACGCACTGAGGAGGTGCGGGTAGCCGCAATGGAGTTGTGGGAAACTCGGCTGGCAACACCAACTGCCGGCCTGAGGACGATCGAGGCTGTTCGTCCAGTGTTCCGCCAGTGGTTAGCGCGGCGTCACGGCGTCCTAACCTTCCGCATGACACAGGTGCTCACGGGGCATGGCTGCTTCGGGGGTTACTTGTGTCGGATCGCCGGGAGGGAGCCCGACGCTCGCTGCCACCACTGCGACGACTGCCTCGATGAGACGGCCCAGCACACGTTGGAGGTGTGCTCAGCCTGGGCGTCTCAACGTCGCGCTTTGCGCGACGTCATAGGGGACGACCTTTCCCTGCCGGCCGTGGTCAAGGCTATGGCCGGCAGCGAGACGTCGTGGGATGCGGTCTCATCCTTCTGCGAGGCAGTGGTGCTCGAGAAGGAGTCGGCGGAACGGGCGAGGGAGGCTTTTGCCGAAGTCGCCATCCGCCGTAAGAGACCGGGTCGCTGGAGGGCGGCACACGATCGCCGCCTTCCGCCCTAATGTGCTAGAGGGCGGTCAGCTTGGGGAAGCTGACCGCCTACCAACCTGGCCCGAGTAGGCGCGCACAGGTTGCTCCCGCGCGCTACTCCGAGCAGGCCGTCGAGGGTGCCCACACACCCTTGACTCCGCGACGTGCCTTGCAGGCTCCCGCCGCCGCGTTTCGCGGAAGACTCACGTCCCCGTGTCTCGCGGCCAGTGGCGGTCGAGGAGGAGCACCGTGAGGTTTTAATGGGTATTGGGATTGGCCTTCAGCCGGTCCACGAGTCCCACATAACCCGCTCGAGTCCCCACTCGGGCCGGTATCCGTCAAAAGGCCTTGGTGAAAGTTCCTTTAAGGTTTCCCGATCTGCTGGCAACCTTCCTTATCACCGCTAGGCTGTCCACCACCTGACTTTGTAGGTCAGACGCAAGTATGGCTTCGTCCTGCTCTTTCTCGGATGGTAGAGACATGTCCGAGAGCCTGGAGCTAGCCCTGGCCAGTACGGCCGCAGCGCTGTCAGACACCTCCTGTTCTGACCTCAGCGGCAACTCCTTCCTTTCTGCCTCACCGAGACCTTTCCGTCTCCTCATGGCAACCACTTTTGGCGCCGGTCTATCTGGCTCTCCTTCACCAGAAGACCCCGACTGATCGATCGGCTTCCGAGGCCTCTTCCGCCTGTCCTTCAGGTATTGTGCCCGTGTCCTTGACTTCTCTGACACCATCGACACAAAACTTTCAGTATCTGAGTCCTTTGACTCCAACACTCCCCACAACCGTCCATATGATGATCCGGACCCTCGTCTCGACCTGACACTACCGACAGTCGACATTCCGTCATCAACGTCCAATCTGGTCAGAACCACTCTCGGCTCCTTCCACACTCCTACGTTCTGGCCATCACCAACTGACCCCTGCGCAGCGACACTCGAAACAGACACTCTTCGAGACGCCGCAACAACACCAACAACTTCCTCCGCCTTAAGCACATCTACTCCTCCCTTCTCAGGCAACATCACATCGCCGCCCTTCTCGGGCTCAACACACTCCACCTCACCGTTTTGGTTTTTTGTTTTTAGAAATTCCATGTTGTTCCCACGAGTGTGGGGGAAAAACGGTCCATCCGAGCAGTGCCCCCTGTACTCGGATAAGCCTATTACGCCAGGGTGTCGGCCGGTACCCTGACGGGACCAGCAGTAGCGACTGATCTCCCCATCAGCCATAAACCCCTCGCGCTGCTTCGCCGCTTGGGTTGGGGTAATTTTTATAGAGGTGTTCTTCCTCACAGCCCGGCCGGTAAAGGCAAGGCCCTCGGTTCCACTCCTGATTACGAGACATGACCGCAACCAAGAGTGGAGTTCCGATATATTCGGCGCAGGCACATCACTACACCTGCGTGGCGGTAGGGTGAGTACACACCACGCCCTCCGGTTCCTCACACTGTGACCTCTGCATGACAGAGGACACGCGGAGAACCACGTCGGATTATTAGCCAGCGAGCAATCATTACCCAAGGACGAATCCTGTGGACACCAATTACTCGCCGCCCAGGGTGCACCGACCCGCACACTGTTCGTCCCCCCCGAATGACAAGCATTCGAGAAAGGGCCAACAGCGAGCGAACACACGAGGAGGTTATCCGACCAAGCACCCCAACCTAACCTAACCTTTTTTTTTTTTTTTTTTATTTTTAAATCCTTTTACGGATACCGGCCCGAGTGGGGACTCGAGCGGGTTATGTGGGGACTCGTGGACCGGCTGAAGGCCAATCCCAATACCCACTAAAACCTCACGGTGTTCCTCCTCGACCGCCACTGGCCGCGAGACACGGGGACGTGAGTCTTCCGCGAAACGCGGCGGCGAGAGCCTGCAAGGCACGTCGCGGAGTCAAGGGTGTGTGGGCACCCTCGACGGCCTGCTCGGAGTAGCGCGCGGGAGCAACCTGTGCGCGCCTACTCGGGCCAGGTTGGTAGGCGGCCAGCTTCCCCAAGCTGAACGCCCTCTAGCACATTAGGGCGAAAGGCGGCGATCGTGTGCTGCCCTCCGGCGACCCGGTCTCTTACGGTGGATGGCGACTTCGGCAAAAGCCTCCCTCGCCCGTTCCGCCGACTCCTTCTCGAGCACCACTGCCTCGCAGAAGGATGAGACCGCATCCCACGACGTCTCGCTGCCGGCCATAGCCTTGACCACGGCTTGTCACGCCACTTACCGCCAGCACCTTCCCGCGCATTCCCGCGCGTTGGAAAAAATCGGTTTTCGCCACTTACCGCCGGCACCTTCCCGCGCATTCCCGCGGGTTGGAAAAAATCGGTTTTCGCCACTTACCGCCGGCACCTTACCGCGCATTCCCGCGGGTTGGAAAAAATCGGTTTTCATCACTTACCGCCCGCACCTTCCCGCGCATTCCCGCGGGTTGGAAAAAATCGGTTTTCGCCACTTACCGCTGGCACCTTCCCGCGCATTCCCGCGGGTTGGAAAAAATCGGTTTTCGTCACTTACCGCCCGCACCTTCCCGCGCATTCCCGCGGGTTGGAAAAAATCGGTTTTCGTCACTTACCGCCCGCACCTTCCCGCGCATTCCCGCGGGTTGGAAAAAATCGGTTTTCGCCACTTACCGCCGGCACCTTCCCGCGCATTCCCGCGGGTTGGAAAAAATCGGTTTTCGTCACTTACCGCCCGCACCTTCCCGCGCATTCCCGCGGGTTGGAAAAAATCGGTTTTCGCCACTTACCGCTGGCACCTTCCCGCGCATTCCCGCGGGTTGGAAAAAATCGGTTTTCGTCACTTACCGCCCGCACCTTCCCGCACATTCCCGCGGGTTGTATACCACCTTGAAGGCCCCTCGGAGGCCGAACGATCGACACCAGTTTCAACTGAATCCGAGCGGGGAAAACTGAAAAAATCGGTTTTCGTCACTTACCGCCCGCACCTTCCCGCACATTCCTGCGGGTTGGAAAAAATCAGTTTTCGCTACTTACCGCCGGCACCTTCCCGCGCATTCCCGCGGGTTGTATACCACCTTGAAGGCCCCTCGGAGGCCGAACGATCGACACCAGTTTCAACTGAATCCGAGCGGGGAAAACTGAAAAAATCGGTTTTCGCCACTTACCGCCCGCACCTTCCCGCGCATTCCCGCGGGTTGTATACCACCTTGAAGGCCCCTCGGAGCCCGAACGATCGACACTAGTTTCAACTGAATCCGAGCGGGGAAAACTGAAAAAAATCGGTTTTCGCCACTTACCGCCGGCACCTTACCGCGCATTCCCGCGGGTTGGAAAAAATCGGTTTTCATCACTTACCGCCCGCACCTTCCCGCGCATTCCCGCGGGTTGGAAAAAATCGGTTTTCGCCACTTACCGCTGGCACCTTCCCGCGCATTCCCGCGGGTTGGAAAAAATCGGTTTTCGTCACTTACCGCCCGCACCTTCCCGCGCATTCCCGCGGGTTGGAAAAAATCGGTTTTCGTCACTTACCGCCCGCACCTTCCCGCGCATTCCCGCGGGTTGGAAAAAATCGGTTTTCGCCACTTACCGCCGGCACCTTCCCGCGCATTCCCGCGGGTTGGAAAAAATCGGTTTTCGTCACTTACCGCCCGCACCTTCCCGCGCATTCCCGCGGGTTGGAAAAAATCGGTTTTCGCCACTTACCGCTGGCACCTTCCCGCGCATTCCCGCGGGTTGGAAAAAATCGGTTTTCGTCACTTACCGCCCGCACCTTCCCGCACATTCCCGCGGGTTGTATACCACCTTTAAGGCCCCTCGGAGGCCGAACGATCGACACCAGTTTCAACTGAATCCGAGCGGGGAAAACTGAAAAAATCGGTTTTCGTCACTTACCGCCCGCACCTTCCCGCACATTCCTGCGGGTTGGAAAAAATCAGTTTTCGCTACTTACCGCCGGCACCTTCCCGCGCATTCCCGCGGGTTGTATACCACCTTGAAGGCCCCTCGGAGGCCGAACGATCGACACCAGTTTCAACTGAATCCGAGCGGGGAAAACTGAAAAAATCGGTTTTCGCCACTTACCGCCCGCACCTTCCCGCGCATTCCCGCGGGTTGTATACCACCTTGAAGGCCCCTCGGAGCCCGAACGATCGACACTAGTTTCAACTGAATCCGAGCGGGGAAAACTGAAAAAATCGGTTTTCGCCACTTACCGCCATCGACACCAGTTTCAACTGAATCCGAGCGGGGAAAACTGAAAAAATCGGTTTTCGCCACTTACCGCCCGCACCTTCCCGCGCATTCCCGCGGGTTGTATACCACCTTGAAAGCCCCTCGGAGCCCGAACGATCGACACCAGTTTCAACTGAATCCGAGCGGGGAAAACTGAAAAAATCGGTTTTCGCCACTTACCGCCCGCACCTTCCCGCGCATTCCCGCGGGTTGTATACCACCTTGAAGGCCCCTCGGAGCCCGAACGATCGACACCAGTTTCAAGTGAATCCGAGCGGGGAAAACTGAAAAAATCGGTTTTCGCCACTTACTGCCGGCACCTTCCCGCGCATTCCCGCGGGTTTTATACCACCTTGAAAGCCCCTCGGAGCACGAACGATCGACACCAGTTTCAACTGAATCCGAGCGGGGAAAACTGACAAAATCGGTTTTTTCCACTTACCGCCCGCACCTTCCCGCGCATTCCCTCGGGTTGTACACCACCTTGAAGGCCTCTCGGAGCCCGAACGATCGACACCAGTTTCAACTGAATCCGAGCGGGGAAAACTGAAAAAATCGGTTTTCGCCACTTACCGCCCGCACCTTCCCGCGCATTTCCGCGGGTTGTATACCACCTTGAAGGCCCCTCGGAGCCCGAACGATCGACACCAGTTTCAACTGAATCCGAGTGGGGAAAACTGAAAAAATCGGTTTTCGCCACTTACCGCCATCGACACCAGTTTCAACTGAATCCGAGCGGGGAAAACTGAAAAAATCGGTTTTCGCCACTTACTGCCGGCACCTTCCCGCGCATTCTCGCGGGTTTTATACCACCTTGAAAGCCCCTCGGAGCACGAACGATCGACACCAGTTTCAACTGAATCCGAGCGGGGAAAACTGAAAAAATCGGTTTTCGCCACTTACCGCCCGCACCTTCCCGCGCATTCCCGCGGGTTTTATACCACCTTGAAAGCCCCTCGGAGCACGAACGATCGACACCAGTTTCAACTGAATCCGAGCGGGGAAAACTGAAAAAATCGGTTTTCGCCACTTACCGCCCGCACCTTCCCGCGCATTCCCGCGGGTTGTATACCACCTTGAAGGCCCCTCGGAGCCCGAACGATCGACACCAGTTTCAACTGAATCCGAGCGGGGAAAACTGAAAAATTCGGTTTTTTCCACTTACCGCCCGCACCTTCACGCGCATTCCCGCGGGTTGTATACCACCTTGAGGGCCCCTCGGAGCCCGAACGATCGACACCAGTTTCAATTGAATCCGAGCGGGGAAAACTGAAAAAATCGGTTTTCGCCACTTACCGCCATCGACACCAGTTTCAACTGAATCCGAGCGGGGAAAACTGAAAAAATCGGTTTTCGCCACTTACCGCCCGCACCTTCCCGCGCATTCCCGCGGGTTGTATACCACCTTGAAGGCCCCTCGGAGCCCGAACGATCGACACCAGTTTCAACTGAATCCGAGCGGGGAAAACTGAAAAAATCGGTTTTTTCCACTTACCGCCCGCACCTTCCCGCGCATTCCCTCGGGTTGTATACCACCTTGAAGGCCTCTCGGAGCCCGAACGATCGACACCAGTTTTAACTGAATCCGAGCGGGGAAAACTGAAAAAATCGGTTTTCGCCACTTACCGCCCGCACCTTCCCGCGCATTCCCGCGGGTTGTATACCACCTTGAAGGCCCCTCGGAGCCCGAACGATCGACACCAGTTTCAACTGAATCCGAGCGGGGAAAAGTGAAAAAATCGGTTTTCGCCACTTACCACCCGCACCTTCACCTTCCAACTTCGGGTTGTATACCACCTTGAAGGCCCCTCGGAGCCCGAACGATCGACACCAGTTTCAACTGAATCCGAGCGGGGAAAACTGAAAAAATCGGTTTTCGCCACTTACTGCCGGCACCTTCCCGCGGGTTGTATACCACCTTGAAGGCCCCTCGAAGCCCGAACGATCGACACCAGTTTCAACTGAATCCGAGCGGGGAAAACTGAAAAAATCGGTTTTCGTCACTTACCGCCCGCACCTTCCCGCACATTCCTGCGGGTTGGAAAAAATCGGTTTTCGCCACTTACCGCCGGCACCTTCCCGCGCATTCCCGCGGGTTGTATACCACCTTGAAGGCCCCTCGGAGCCCGAACGATCGACGTCAGTTTCAACTGAATCCGAGCGGGGAAAACTGAAAAAATCGGTTTTCGCCACTTACTGCCGGCACCTTCCCGCGGGTTGTATACCACCTTGAAGGCCCCTCGAAGCCCGAACGATCGACACCAGTTTCAACTGAATCCGAGCGGGGAAAACTGAAAAAAATCGGTTTTCGCCACTTACCGCCCGCACCTTCCCGCGCATTTCCGCGGGTTGTATACCACCTTGAAGGCCCCTCGGAGCCCGAACGATCGACACCAGTTTCAACTGAATCCGAGCGGGGAAAACTGAAAAAATCGGTTTTCGCCACTTACCGCCATCGACACCAGTTTCAACTGAATCCGAGCGGGGAAAACTGAAAAAATCGGTTTTCGCCACTTACTGCCGGCACCTTCCCGCGCATTCCCGCGGGTTTTATACCACCTTGAAAGCCCCTCGGAGCACGAACGATCGACACCAGTTTCAACTGAATCCGAGCGGGGAAAACTGAAAAAATCGGTTTTCGCCACTTACCGCCCGCACCTTCCCGCGCATTCCCACGGGTTGTATACCACCTTGAAGGCCCCTCGGAGCCCGAACGATCGACACCAGTTTCAACTGAATCCGAGCGGGGAAAACTGAAAAAATCGGTTTTCGCCACTAACCGCCGGCACCTTCCCGCGCATTCCCGCGGGTTGTATACCACCTTGAAGGCCCCTCGAAGCCCGAACGATCGACACCAGTATCAACTGAATCCGAGCGGGGAAAACTGAAAAAATCGGTTTTTTCCACTTACCGCCCGCACCTTCCCGCGCATTCCCGCGGGTTGTATACCACCTTGAAGGCCCCTCGGAGCCCGAACGATCGACACCAGTTTCAACTGAATCCGAGCGGGGAAAACTGAAAAAATCGGTTTTCGCCACTTACCGCCATCGACACCAGTTTCAACTGAATCCGAGCGGGGAAAACTGAAAAAATCGGTTTTCGCCACTTACCGCCCGCACCTTCCCGCGCATTCCCGCGGGTTGTATACCACCTTGAAGGCCCCTCGGAGCCCGAACGATCGACACCAGTTTCAACTGAATCCGAGCGGGGAAAACTGAAACAATCGGTTTTCGCCACTTACCGCCATCGACACCAGTTTCAACTGAATCCGAGCGGGGAAAACTGAAAAAATCGGTTTTCGCCACTTACCGCCCGCACCTTCCCGCGCATTCCCGCGCATTCCCGCGGGTTGTATACCACCTTGTAGGCCCCTCGGAGCCCGAACGATCGACACCAGTTTCAACTGAATCCAAGCGGGGAAAACTGAAAAAATCGGTTTTCGCCACTTACCGCCATCGACACCAGTTTTAACTGAATCCGAGCGGGGAAAACTGAAAAAATCGGTTTTCGCCACTTACCGCCCGCACCTTCCCGCGGGTTGTATACCACCTTGAAAGCCCCTCGGAGCCCGAACGATCGACACCAGTTTCAACTGAATCCGAGCGGGGAAAACTGAAAAAATCGGTTTTCGCCACTTACCGCCATCGACACCAGTTTCAACTGAATCCGAGCGGGGAAAACTGAAAAAATCGGTTTTCGCCACTTACCGCCCGCACCTTCCCGCGCATTCCCGCGGGTTGTATACCACCTTGAAGGCCCCTCGGAGCCCGAACGATCGACACCAGTTTCAAGTGAATCTGAGCGGGGAAAACTGAAAAAATCGGTTTTCGCCACTTACTGCCGGCACCTTCCCGCGCATTCCCGCGGGTTTTATACCACCTTGAAAGCCCCTCGGAGCACGAACGATCGACACCAGTTTCAACTGAATCCGAGCGGGGAAAACTGACAAAATCGGTTTTTTCCACTTACCGCCCGCACCTTCCCGCGCATTCCCTCGGGTTGTATACCACCTTGAAGGCCTCTCGGAGCCCGAACGATCGACACCAGTTTCAACTGAATCCGAGCGGGGAAAACTGAAAAAATCGGTTTTCGCCACTTACCGCCCGCACCTTCCCGCGCATTTCCGCGGGTTGTATACCACCTTGAAGGCCCCTCGGAGCCCGATCGATCGACACCAGTTTCAACTGAATCCGAGCGGGGAAAACTGAAAAAATCGGTTTTCGCCACTTACCGCCATCGACACCAGTTTCAACTGAATCCGAGCGGGGAAAACTGAAAAAATCGGTTTTCGCCACTTACTGCCGGCACCTTCCCGCGCATTCCCGCGGGTTTTATACCACCTTGAAAGCCCCTCGGAGCACGAACGATCGACACCAGTTTCAACTGAATCCGAGCGGGGAAAACTGAAAAAATCGGTTTTCGCCACTTACCGCCCGCACCTTCCCGCGCATTCCCGCGGGTTTTATACCACCTTGAAAGCCCCTCGGAGCACGAACGATCGACACCAGTTTCAACTGAATCCGAGCGGGGAAAACTGAAAAAATCGGTTTTCGCCACTTACCGCCATCGACATCAGTTTCAACTGAATCCGAGCGGGGAAATATGAGAAAATCGGTTTTCGCCACTTACTGCCGGCACCTTCCCGCGCATTCCCGCGGGTTTTATACCACCTTGAAAGCCCCTCGGAGCACGAACGATCGACACCAGTTTCAACTGAATCCGAGCGGGGAAAACTGAAAAAATCGGTTTTCGCCACTTACCGCCCGCACCTTCCCGCACATTCCTGCGGGTTGGAAAAAATCGGTTTTCGCCACTTACCGCCGGCACCTTCCCGCACATTCCTGCGGGTTGGAAAAAATCGGTTTTCGCCACTTACCGCCATCGACACCAGTTTCAACTGAATCCGAGCGGGGAAAACTGAAAAAATCGGTTTTCGCCACTTACTGCCGGCACCTTCCCGCGCATTCCCGCGGGTTTTATACCACCTTGAAAGCCCCTCGGAGCACGAACGATCGACACCAGTTTCAACTGAATCCGAGCGGGGAAAACTGAAAAAATCGGTTTTCGCCACTTACCGCCCGCACCTTCCCGCGCATTCCCGCGGGTTGTATACCACCTTGAAGGCCCCTCGGAGCCCGAACGATCGACACCAGTTTCAACTGAATCCGAGCGGGGAAAACTGAAAAAATCGGTTTTCGCCACTAACCGCCGGCACCTTCAAGCGCATTCCCGCGGGTTGTATACCACCTTGAAGGCCCCTCGAAGCCCGAACGATCGACACCAGTATCAACTGAATCCGAGCGGGGAAAACTGAAAAAATCGGTTTTTTCCACTTACCGCCCGCACCTTCCCGCGCATTCCCGCGGGTTGTATACCACCTTGAGGCCCCTCGGAGCCCGAACGATCGACACCAGTTTCAACTGAATCCGAGCGGGGAAAACTGAAAAAATCGGTTTTCGCCACTTACCGCCATCGACACCAGTTTCAACTGAATCCGAGCGGGGAAAACTGAAAAAATCGGTTGTCGCCACTTACCGCCCGCACCTTCCCGCGCATTCCCGCGGGTTGTATACCACCTTGAAGGCCCCTCGGAGCCCGAACGATCGACACCAGTTTCAACTGAATCCGAGCGGGGAAAACTGAAACAATCGGTTTTCGCCACTTACCGCCATCGACACCAGTTTCAACTGAATCCGAGCGGGGAAAACTGAAAAAATCGGTTTTCGCCAGTTACCGCCCGCACCTTCCCGCGCATTCCCGCGCATTCCCGCGGGTTGTATACCACCTTGTAGGCCCCTCGGAGCCCGAACGATCGACACCAGTTTCAACTGAATCCAAGCGGGGAAAACTGAAAAAATCGGTTTTCGCCACTTACCGTCATCGACACCAGTTTTAACTGAATCCGAGCAGGGAAAACTGAAAAAATCGGTTTTTTCCACTTACCGCCCGCACCTTCCCGCGCATTCCCGCGGGTTGTATACCACCTTGAAGGCCCCTCGGAGTCCGAACGATCGACACCAGTTTCAACTGAATCCGAGCGGGGAAAACTGAAAAAATAGGTTTTCGTCATTTACCGCCGGCACCTTCCCGCACATTCCCGCGGGTTGTATACCACCTTGAAGGCCCCTCGGAGCCCGAACGATCAACACCAGTTTCAACTGAATCCGAGCGGGGAAAACTGAAAAAATCGGTTTTCGCCACTAACCGCCGGCACCTTCCCGCGCATTCCCGCGGGTTGTATACCACCTTGAAGGCCCCTCGAAGCCCGACCGATCGACACCAGTTTCAACTGAATCCGAGCGGGGAAAACTGAAAAAATCGGTTTTTTCCACTTTCCGCCCGCACCTTCCCGCGCATTCCCGCGGGTTGTATACCACCTTGAAGGCCCCTCGGAGCCCGAACGATCGACACCAGTTTCAACTGAATCCGAGCGGGGAAAACTGAAAAAATCGGTTTTCGTCACTTACCGCCCGCACCTTCCCGCACATTCCTGCGGGTTGGAAAAAATAGGTTTTCGCCACTTACCGCCGGCACCTTCCCGCGCATTCCCGCGGGTTGTATACCACCTTGAAGGCCCCTCGGAGCCCGAACGATCGACGTCAGTTTCAACTGAATCCGAGCGGGGGAAAACTGAAAAAATCGGTTTTCGCCACTTACTGCCGGCACCTTCCCGCGGGTTGTATACCACCTTGAAGGCCCCTCGAAGCCCGAACGATCGACACCAGTTTCAACTGAATCCGAGCGG
>NW_028181910.1:0-31854 GCF_056956725.1 Heliconius melpomene rosina | reverse complement strand
CTAACCTAACCTAACCTAACCTAACCTAACCTAACCTAACCTAACCTAACCTAACCTAACCTAACCTAACCTAACCTAACCTAACCTAACCTAACCTAACCTAACCTAACCTAACCTAACCTAACCTAACCTAACCTAACCTAACCTAACCTAACCTAACCTAACCTAACCTAACCTAACCTAACCTAACCTAACCTAACCTAACCTAACCTAACCTAACCTAACCTAACCTAACCTAACCTAACCTAACCTAACCTAACCTAACCTAACCTAACCTAACCTAACCTAACCTAACCTAACCTAACCTAACCTAACCTAACCTAACCTAACCTAACCTAACCTAACCTAACCTAACCTAACCTAACCTAACCTAACCTAACCTAACCTAACCTAACCTAACCTAACCTAACCTAACCTAACCTAACCTAACCTAACCTAACCTAACCTAACCTAACCTAACCTAACCTAACCTAACCTAACCTAACCTAACCTAACCTAACCTAACCTAACCTAACCTAACCTAACCTAACCTAACCTAACCTAACCTAACCTAACCTAACCTAACCTAACCTAACCTAACCTAACCTAACCTAACCTAACCTAACCTAACCTAACCTAACCTAACCCAGTCTGGGTCGAGCCCGCGTCGCGAACGCACGCGTCCGCAGCTCCCGAGGCCAAAAAACCGCTAAGTTATGACCAAAAAATCATAAGTTACTCAAAAATTATCGTAGAAAGTTGTGAAATATGTCAAAAGAAGCGCGCTGAACTCATCTACGTTAATGTGAAAAAATCGTGAAAATCCGTTAAGTGAAAGTGCCAAAAAACTGTGAAAAACTGTATTTTTAGTGGAGAAATTGACTCAAATTGTGTAAATAAGTGTTTTAAAAATAGTAAATCTTTGTGTATCGAGCTGAAATATCACACAGTAATAGCCAGTAAGTTTATGAACATTTACATCTATAAATCTTGGAAATCGGACAATTATTTGCCGAGTTATTTTAATTTTAACTTCAAAATAGTGGAAAAGTGCACTTTAAAATCTAGTTTTTTGCGTGCGCTGGCAAAATAAGATCGACAACCCCCCTTTTTTATTTAATTAACATGTGTGTATAGTGGCCCCGCACGCTTTGGCAAAATTTCAGAATTTTTGGACTCTCCGTTTTTTAGTTATTAGTGATCTTGTAACAATTTGACCTTGAATGACCTTTGGGTCATTTTCCAAACGGAGAAGCGTACAGTGAAGTGATATACATAGTTCGATGCGCCTGGATCAGACCTTTAAGAATCCGGTTTAAAATTGAAAATCGAGCTGGAAAATCCGGAGATATTTGGGAAAAACCCGAAAAATGGACACTGTGTATCGATATCTTGAACTTTAAAGGTCAGTTATAAATAATTTAAAGCGACAACCTCATATTTTTATAATTTTACTTCAAAGACAATATAATAGAGAACATTTGTGCAAATTTTCATAATTTTCGGACCATAAATAAAAAAGATATTAAGAAGATACTAACTGACTGCGTAGTGCAATTGTGTAAATTTTAATAGTTAATCTTAGATACCCTAAAATAAGTACTTGTATAACAGCTACATTATCGAAACTTTCCCTACATCATTTTTTATATCCATACAACCCTTTGGAAAAAACTGTATTTCAATCCGACGTAAAAATAAAAAAGTGAATTTTCGAATTATATTACGTCAACCAATTTTCATACAAAAGTCGATATAATCCAAGTTTATAGTAAACATAGCATGTTATAGTTCAAAAGAAGCGCCTTGTCGAGAGGAATAACTTAGAGACTGTATTATTTAGAATATTTGTGTTAATTTTAGTTTTATTATTAATTAATATTTCGATTCCTAACTTTGGTTTTAAATTGTAAATATTTCCTTAGGCAAAATCTTTACAAAACAGTGTCATAAACTTTAATTGCCCTTGAGTTGCCCAGATGCCCACTTGTCCAGTCCAAATTTGAACTTAGTTTAGCATAGTTATAAGAGTCAGTTTCGCGTGTGCAGGTAGAATCTGTGCCGTGAGAACTATTGTGAGAAAGTCGGCAGCTGTTACCTTTCAACATTGAAATAAACAAAGCGTTAACGATCGTCCATTGTCATAAATATTTGGAATTTAAAACTAAATTATTTTCTTTTATTATATTTCTTAAGTTGAAATCCTTTTAAGCTTTGTATTTGTATTTTATTTCTTTTGTTTTAAATATATTATAGAGTTAATATAATTTGTTAAAATGGATTACAAGCGGATGTTTCAAACACCGCCAAGTAACAATAAAAAGACTTCGACTCAGCCTACCTCGGAGGCTGGGAGGAGCAGCCAGAGGACAAATAAAATACAAAACCCTGGCTCTGGAGATGCTGAGGGCACAGAGAGTAGGTGCAGCACTCCAGAATCCGTTGCTCAGATTTTAGAAATGTCTCTCGACGGGGAACTTGACCTCCTCGACATTGAACCCCCCAAAACTCCACCTAAAGCTAAAAATAAGTCTGGGTCGAAGGCTTCGAAAGTCGCGAGGCCCCTCCCTGCTGTCGCTGTGGAAGCGAAGGATATCCACAAGATGTATGCTGTCGTCCATAAACTGACTCAGGCTATAGTTTTCGCAATAGAGGAACACAAAAGTGTTACCTCTGTAAATAAAAAATTCATTGTACAAGCCGCTCAGGAGATTAGACTTGCCACAGACATTTATATGGAGGCTGTGATGGAACCAGGGGATTCGAACCCGACACCTGTGGTCACAGCTCCAACAGTAACACCCCCAACACCCCCAATAGCACCACCAGTGGTAGATAGCACACTGAAAGAGGATATCGTGGCAGCAGTTAGGGAGGAGCTATCGAAATATAAATCAGAGCTGCAATCGCTAAGTGCAGCCCATACATCTTCCACACATACCGAAACAAACACAGAAAAATCCCAGCCACCTTTAGTAAAGCCACCAAAACCTAGATACAAGCCCGCACTAGTCATTACACCCATAGAAAACACTAACAATAAACAAGACACAATTAAAAAATTCAAAAACAGTATTACATTCCGAAACAAATCATATGCACCCACTAGAGTTCAAACTATTAAAAATAATAAATTAAGGGTGGAATTTTTAAACGAAACACATTGCAATGAAACACTCGAACTCCTCAAGGAGTCCGAAACAATAACCGCGGAACCCGCCAAGAAGCTTCGACCCATGCTTATTCTTAAGGGAATATCTACTGATGTTTCCCTTGACGATTTGGCTATCATAGTAATACAGCAAAATTCAACTATTAAAACACTTGTAAATGACGAGAATGATTTTAAATTTAGATTCAGACGTAACAATAATCGAAATTCTAATTTGTATAATGCCGTTTTTATTGTCAGTCCAGTCGTGTGGCGGGAAGCAAACCGGCTGGGCCGACTAAATATAGACCACCAGCAGGTCTATGTTGGTGACTTCTCTCCTTTTATGCAGTGTTACAGGTGTCTGCAGTTCGGACATATCAGTAAAAACTGTGCGTCCGACTGCAGGCCCTGTTCACACTGCGCCGACGTAAGTCATCAGCATTCTGTTTGCCCTAATCTAGTCAACAAAACCACCCCTAAATGCTATAATTGCGAAAAATTCAACAACAAAACCAATAGTAACTTAAACTGTGAACATTCAGCTATGTCTTATTCTTGCCCAACCGTTATCTATATGCAAAATCAGGTTAAGAACAAAATAGATTACGGCACCTACTAATCTCCAAACGCGCCTTCTTTTGATTTATATTTTCGTACAAATAAATGTAATAAGTTATAATCTTAGTTAATAAATTATATATAATTATTATTTAAAACTAGTTTAAACTGTGTCTCTAAAATACAAAGTTACTTAAAATGTTTATATAAATATGTATAGTATAAATGTATAGTTTATTAATATGTTTTGGTTTTAAAATTTATGTTTATACAAATATGTTTAGTTTTAAATTTATGTCTTTATTAATAAGTATAGTCTTAAGGTCATAGTTCATAGTTATACATATCATTGTACAGTTTAGATCAAAGAAGTTAAAGTGAATCAAAAGAAATGTAAATTTAAAAAATATATATAAAAAAGAATATATAAAAAAGAATATATAAAAAAAGAATATAAAAAATATACAAAAAAAAAAAAAAAAATATATAAAAAATATATAAAGAAATATTATACAAAAATATACATTAATAAAAAAAAAGAAAAAAGAAGGAAAAAAAAAAAAAGAAAAGTATATATATATACATATACTACTTGTAATATCTAAATAATTTTAAGTTAGAAAATAGTTATGTGTAATAAGTTATATTAAAAGATATGTGTCTATAGAACATCGTTTATTAAAAAAGTGTCTTAATTTTATATGTAATATTAAAGTGATTTTTATTCTTGTAAAACGAAATAATATGTGTACAACAAAATTGTCTTTCTAAAAAAAGTGTCTAAATATTTAAATGTTATATTAAAGAATTGTGTCTAATACTATTTTGAAGTCCTAAGATAAAGTAATGTATAAATAGCAAAAGTTATTAAAAGTTCTCTAAGTCCATCAGGTCAACTCGATCGACCCCGGCCGCCCGTATCCATTAGCGAGGACTGCGGTCGTGAGAGTTGACTGGATATCTGTAATATAAATTCAAGTCTAGGGCTTCAACTCCCAAAAAAAAAAAAAAAACCTAACCTAACCTAACCTAACCTAACCTAACCTAACCTAACCTAACCTAACCTAACCTAACCTAACCTAACCTAACCTAACCTAACCTAACCTAACCTAACCTAACCTAAGAATAAAAATCTTTTGTTTATTGAAAACTTTTCAGTTTTCCCCGCTCGGATTCGGTTGTAACTGGTGTCGTGGTATACAACCCGCGGGAATGCGCGGGAAGGTGCGGGCGGTAAGTGGCGAAAACCGATTTTTTCAGTTTTCCCTGCTCGGATTCAGTTAAAACTGGTGTTGATCGTTCGGGCTCCGAGGGGCCTTCAAGGTGGTATACAAGCCGCGGGAATGCGCGGGAAGGTGCGGGCGGTAAGTGGCGAAAACCGATTTTTTCAATTTTCCCTGCTCGGATTCAGTTGAAACTGGTGTCGATCGTTCGGGCTCCGAGGGGCCTTCAAGATGGTATACAACCCGCGGGAATTCGCGCTCATTTAATATATATATTTTTATGAAATCTAACAAAAATAAATCGAAATGAGAGAATAAAAATGTAAAAAATGTTCAACCTAACCTAACCTAAGAATAAAAATCTTTTGTTTATTAAAAACTTCTCATTTAATATATATATTTTTATGAAATCTAACAAAAAGAAATCGAAACGAGAGAATAAAAATGTAAAAAAATGTTCAACCTAACCTAACCTAAGAATAAAAATCTTTTGTTTATTGAAAACTTCTCATTTAATATGTATATTTTTATGAAATCTAACAAAAAGAAATCGAAATGAGAGAATAAAAATGTAAAAAAATGTTCAACCTAACCTAACCTAAGAATAAAAATCTTTTGTTTATTGAAAACTTCTCATTTAATATATATATTTTTATGAAATCTAACAAAAAGAAATCGAAATGAGAGAATAAAAATGTAAAAAAATGTTCAACCTAACCTAACCTAAGAATAAAAATCTTTTGTTTATTGAAAACTTCTCATTTAATATGTATATTTTTATGAAATCTAACAAAAAGAAATCGAAATGAGAGAATAAAAATGTAAAAAAATGTTCAACTTAACCTAACCTAAGAATAAAAATCTTTTGTTTATTGAAAACTTCTCATTCAATATGTATATTTTTATGAAATCTAACAAAAAGAAATCGAAATGAGAGAATAAAAATGTAAAAAAATGTTCAACCTAACCTAACCTAAGAATAAAAATCTTTTGTTTATTGAAAACTTCTCATTTAATATATATATTTTTATGAAATCTAACAAAAAGAAATCGAAATGAGAGAATAAAAATGTAAAAAAATGTTCAACCTAACCTAACCTAAGAATAAAAATCTTTTGTTTATTGAAAACTTTTCAGTTTTCCCCGTTCGGATTCGGTTGTAACTGGTGTCGTGGTATACAACCCGCGGGAATGCGCGGGACGGTGCGGGCGGTAAGTGGCGAAAACCGATTTTTTCAGTTTTCCCCGCTCGGATTCGGTTGAAACTGGTGTCGATCGTTCAGGCTCCGAGGGGCCTTCAAGGTGGTATACAAACCGCGGGAATGCGCGGGAAGGTGCGGGCGGTAAGTGGCGAAAACCGATTTTTTTTTTTTTTTTTTTCAGTTTTCCCCGCTCGGATTCAGTTGAAACTGGTGTCGATCGTTCAAGCTCCGAGGGGCCTTCAAGGTGGTATACAACCCGCGGGAATGCGCGGGAAGGTGCAGGCGGTAAGTGGCGAAAACCGATTTTTTCAGTTTTCCCTGCTCGGATTCAGTTGAAACTGGTGTTGATCGTTCGGGCTCCGAGGGGCCTTCAAGGTGGTATACAACCCGCGGGAATGCGCGGAAAGGTGCGGGCGGTAAGTGGCGAAAAAAAAAAACCGATTTTTTCAATTTTCCCCGCTCGGATTCGGTTGAAACTGGTGTCGATCGTTCAGGCTCCAAGGGGCCTTCAAGGTAATATACAACCCGCGAGAATGCGCGGGAAGGTGCGGGCGGTAAGTGGCGAAAACCGATTTTTTCAGTTTTCCCCGCTCGGATTCGGTTGAAACTGGTGTCGGTCGTTCGGGCTCCGAGAGGCCTTTAAGGTGGTATACAAACTGCGGGAATGCGCGGGAAGGTGCGGGCGGTAAGTGGCGAAAACCGATTTTTTCAATTTTCCCTGCTCGGATTCAGTTGAAACTGGTGTCGATCGTTCGGGCTCCGAGGGACCTTCAAGATGGTATACAACCCGCGGGAATTCGCGCTCATTTAATATATATATTTTTATGAAATCTAACAAAAATAAATCGAAATGAGAGAATAAAAATGTAAAAAATGTTCAACCTAACCTAACCTAAGAATAAAAATCTTTTGTTTATTAAAAACTTCTCATTTAATATATATATTTTTATGAAATCTAACAAAAAGAAATCGAAACGAGAGAATAAAAATGTAAAAAAATGTTCAACCTAACCTAACCTAAGAATAAAAATCTTTTGTTTATTGAAAACTTCTCATTTAATATATATATTTTTATGAAATCTAACAAAAAGAAATCGAAATGAGAGAATAAAAATGTAAAAAAATGTTCAACCTAACCTAACCTAAGAATAAAAATCTTTTGTTTATTGAAAACTTCTCATTTAATATGTATATTTTTATGAAATCTAACAAAAAGAAATCGAAATGAGAGAATAAAAATGTAAAAAAATTTTCAACTTAACCTAACCTAAGAATAAAAATCTTTTGTTTATTGAAAACTTCTCATTTAATATATATATTTTTATGAAATCTAACAAAAAGAAATCGAAATGAGAGAATAAAAATGTAAAAAAATGTTCAACCTAACCTAACCTAAGAATAAAAATCTTTTGTTTATTGAAAACTTTTCAGTTTTCCCCGTTCGGATTCGGTTGTAACTGGTGTCGTGGTATACAACCCGCGGGAATGCGCGGGAAGGTGCGGGCGGTAAGTGGCGAAAACCGATTTTTTCAGTTTTCCCCGCTCGGATTCGGTTGAAACTGGTGTCGATCGTTCAGGCTCCGAGGGGCCTTCAAGGTGGTATACAAACTGCGGGAATGCGCGGGAAGGTGCGGGCGGTAAGTGGCGAAAACCGATTTTTTTTTTTTTTTTTTCAGTTTTCCCCGCTCGGATTCAGTTGAAACTGGTGTCGATCGTTCAAGCTCCGAGGGGCCTTCAAGGTGGTATACAACCCGCGGGAATGCGCGGGAAGGTGCAGGCGGTAAGTGGCGAAAACCGATTTTTTCAGTTTTCCCTGCTCGGATTCAGTTGAAACTGGTGTTGATCGTTCGGGCTCCGAGGGGCCTTCAAGGTGGTATACAACCCGCGGGAATGCACGGAAAGGTGCGGGCGGTAAGTGGCGAAAAAAAAAAACCGATTTTTTCAATTTTCCCCGCTCGGATTCAGTTGAAACTGGTGTCGATCGTTCAGGCTCCGAGGGGCCTTCAAGGTGGTATACAACCCGCGGGAATGCGCGGGAAGGTGCGGGCGGTAAGTGGCGAAAACCGATTTTTTCAGTTTTCCCCGCTCGGATTCGGTTGAAACTGGTGTCGGTCGTTCGGGCTCCGAGAGGCCTTTAAGGTGGTATACAACTCGCGGGAATGCGCGGGAAGGTGCGGGCGGTAAGTGGCGAAAACCGATTGTTTCAGTTTTCCCCGCTCGGATTCAGTTGAAACTGGTGTCGATCGTTCAAGCTCCGAGGGGCCTTCAAGGTGGTATACAACCCGCGGGAATGCGCGGAAAGGTGCGGGCGGTAAGTGGCGAAAACCGATTTTTTCAATTTTCCCCGCTCGGATTCGGTTGAAACTGGTGTCGATCGTTCATGCTCCGAGGGGCCTTCAAGGTGGTATACAACCCGCGAGAATGCGCGGGAAGGTGCGGGCGGTAAGTGGCGAAAACAGATTTTTTCAGTTTTCCCCGCTTGGATTCAGTTGAAACTGGTGTCGATCGTTCGGGCTCCGAGAGGCCCTCAAGGTGGTATACAACCCGCGGGAATGCGCGGGAAGGTGCGGGCGGTAAGTGGCGAAAACCGATTTTTTCAGTTTCCTTCGCTCGGATTCGGTTGAAACTGGTGTCGATCGTTCGGGCTCCGAGAGGCCTTTAAGGTGGTATACAACCCGCGGGAATGCGCGGGAAGGTGCGGGCGGTAAGTGGCGAAAACCGATTTTTTCAGTTTTCCCCGCTCGGATTCGGTTGAAACTGGTGTCGATCGTTCAGGCTCCGAGGGGCCTTCAAGGTGGTATACAAACCGCGGGAATGCGCGGGAAGGTGCGGGCGGTAAGCGGCGAAAACCGTTTTTTTTTTTTTTTTTTTTTCAGTTTTCCTCGCTCGGATTCAGTTGAAACTGGTGTCGATCGTTCAAGCTCCGAGGGGCCTTCAAGGTGGTATACAACCCGCGGGAATGCGCGGGAAGGTGCAGGCGGTAAGTGGCGAAAACCGATTTTTTCAGTTTTCCCTGCTCGGATTCAGTTGAAACTGGTGTTGATCGTTCGGGCTCCGAGGGGCCTTTAAGGTGGTATACAACTCGCGGGAATGCGCGGGAAGGTGCGGGCGGTAAGTGGCGAAAACCGATTTTTTCAGTTTTCCCCGCTCGGATTCAGTTGAAACTGGTGTCGATCGTTCAAGCTCCGAGGGGCCTTCAAGGTGGTATACAACCCGCGGGAATGCGCGGAAAGGTGCGGGCGGTAAGTGGCGAAAACCGATTTTTTCAATTTTCCCCGCTCGGATTCGGTTGAAACTGGTGTTGATCGTTCATGCTCCGAGGGGCCTTCAAGGTGGTATACAACCCGCGAGAATGCGCGGGAAGGTGCGGGCGGTAAGTGGCGAAAACAGATTTTTTCAGTTTTCCCCGCCTGGATTCAGTTGAAACTGGTGTCGATCGTTCGGGCTCCGAGAGGCCCTCAAGGTGGTATACAAACCGCGGGAATGCGCGGGAAGGTGCGGGCGGTAAGTGGCGAAAACCGATTTTTTCAGTTTTCCCTGCTCGGATTCAGTTAAAACTGGTGTTGATCGTTCGGGCTCCGAGAGGCCCTCAAGGTGGTATACAAGCCGCAGGAATGCGCGGGAAGGTGCGGGCGGTAAGTGGCGAAAACCGATTTTTTCAATTTTCCCTGCTCGGATTCAGTTGAAACTGGTGTCGATCGTTCAGGCTCCGAGGGGCCTTCAAGATGGTATACAACCCGCGGGAATGCGCGGGAAGGTGCGGGCGGTAAGTGGCGAAAACCGATTTTTTCAGTTTTCCCTGCTCGGATTCAGTTAAAACTGGTGTTGATCGTTCGGGCTCCGAGGGGCCTTCAAGGTGGTATACAAGCCGCGGGAATGCGCGGGAAGGTGCGGGCGGTAAGTGGCGAAAACCGATTTTTTCAATTTTCCCTGCTCGGATTCAGTTGAAACTGGTGTCGATCGTTCGGGCTCCGAGGGGCCTTCAAGATGGTATACAACCCGCGGGAATTCGCGCTCATTTAATATATATATTTTTATGAAATCTAACAAAAATAAATCGAAATGAGAGAATAAAAATGTAAAAAATGTTCAACCTAACCTAACCTAAGAATAAAAATCTTTTGTTTATTAAAAACTTCTCATTTAATATATATATTTTTATGAAATCTAACAAAAATAAATCGAAATGAGAGAATAAAAATGTAAAAAATGTTCAACCTAACCTAACCTAAGAATAAAAATCTTTTGTTTATTAAAAACTTCTCATTTAATATATATATTTTTATGAAATCTAACAAAAAGAAATCGAAACGAGAGAATAAAAATGTAAAAAAATGTTCAACCTAACCTAACCTAAGAATAAAAATCTTTTGTTTATTGAAAACTTCTCATTTAATATGTATATTTTTATGAAATCTAACAAAAAGAAATCGAAATGAGAGAATAAAAATGTAAAAAAATGTTCAACCTAACCTAACCTAAGAATAAAAATCTTTTGTTTATTGAAAACTTCTCATTTAATATATATATTTTTATGAAATCTAACAAAAAGAAATCGAAATGAGAGAATAAAAATGTAAAAAAATGTTCAACCTAACCTAACCTAAGAATAAAAATCTTTTGTTTATTGAAAACTTCTCATTTAATATGTATATTTTTATGAAATCTAACAAAAAGAAATCGAAATGAGAGAATAAAAATGTAAAAAAATGTTCAACTTAACCTAACCTAAGAATAAAAATCTTTTGTTTATTGAAAACTTCTCATTCAATATGTATATTTTTATGAAATCTAACAAAAAGAAATCGAAATGAGAGAATAAAAATGTAAAAAAATGTTCAACCTAACCTAACCTAAGAATAAAAATCTTTTGTTTATTGAAAACTTCTAATTTAATATATATATTTTTATGAAATCTAACAAAAAGAAATCGAAATGAGAGAATAAAAATGTAAAAAAATGTTCAACCTAACCTAACCTAAGAATAAAAATCTTTTGTTTATTGAAAACTTCTCATTTAATATATATATTTTTATGAAATCTAACAAAAAGAAATCGAAATGAGAGAATAAAAATGTAAAAAAATGTTCAACCTAACCTAACCTAAGAATAAAAATCTTTTGTTTATTGAAAACTTTTCAGTTTTCCCCGTTCGGATTCGGTTGTAACTGGTGTCGTGGTATACAACCCGCGGGAATGCGCGGGAAGGTGCGGGCGGTAAGTGGCGAAAACCGATTTTTTCAGTTTTCCCCGCTCGGATTCGGTTGAAACTGGTGTCGATCGTTCAGGCTCCGAGGGGCCTTCAAGGTGGTATACAAACCGCGGGAATGCGCGGGAAGGTGCGGGCGGTAAGTGGCGAAAACCGATTTTTTTTTTTTTTTTTTTCAGTTTTCCCCGCTCGGATTCAGTTGAAACTGGTGTCGATCGTTCAAGCTCCGAGGGGCCTTCAAGGTGGTATACAACCCGCGGGAATGCGCGGGAAGGTGCAGGCGGTAAGTGGCGAAAACCGATTTTTTCAGTTTTCCCCGCTCGGATTCGGTTGAAACTGGTGTCGATCGTTCAGGCTCCGAGGGGCCTTCAAGGTGGTATACAAACCGCGGGAATGCGCGGGAAGGTGCGGGCGGTAAGTGGCGAAAACCGATTTTTTTTTTTTTTTTTTTCAGTTTTCCCCGCTCGGATTCAGTTGAAACTGGTGTCGATCGTTCAAGCTCCGAGGGGCCTTCAAGGTGGTATACAACCCGCGGGAATGCGCGGGAAGGTGCAGGCGGTAAGTGGCGAAAACCGATTTTTTCAGTTTTCCCTGCTCGGATTCAGTTGAAACTGGTGTTGATCGTTCGGGCTCCGAGGGGCCTTCAAGGTGGTATACAACCCGCGGGAATGCGCGGAAAGGTGCGGGCGGTAAGTGGCGAAAAAAAAAAACCGATTTTTTCAATTTTCCCCGCTCGGATTCGGTTGAAACTGGTGTCGATCGTTCAGGCTCCAAGGGGCCTTCAAGGTAATATACAACCCGCGAGAATGCGCGGGAAGGTGCGGGCGGTAAGTGGCGAAAACCGATTTTTTCAGTTTTCCCCGCTCGGATTCGGTTGAAACTGGTGTCGGTCGTTCGGGCTCCGAGAGGCCTTTAAGGTGGTATACAAACTGCGGGAATGCGCGGGAAGGTGCGGGCGGTAAGTGGCGAAAACCGATTTTTTCAATTTTCCCTGCTCGGATTCAGTTGAAACTGGTGTCGATCGTTCGGGCTCCGAGGGACCTTCAAGATGGTATACAACCCGCGGGAATTCGCGCTCATTTAATATATATATTTTTATGAAATCTAACAAAAATAAATCGAAATGAGAGAATAAAAATGTAAAAAATGTTCAACCTAACCTAACCTAAGAATAAAAATCTTTTGTTTATTAAAAACTTCTCATTTAATATATATATTTTTATGAAATCTAACAAAAAGAAATCGAAACGAGAGAATAAAAATGTAAAAAAATGTTCAACCTAACCTAACCTAAGAATAAAAATCTTTTGTTTATTGAAAACTTCTCATTTAATATATATATTTTTATGAAATCTAACAAAAAGAAATCGAAATGAGAGAATAAAAATGTAAAAAAATGTTCAACCTAACCTAACCTAAGAATAAAAATCTTTTGTTTATTGAAAACTTCTCATTTAATATGTATATTTTTATGAAATCTAACAAAAAGAAATCGAAATGAGAGAATAAAAATGTAAAAAAATTTTCAACTTAACCTAACCTAAGAATAAAAATCTTTTGTTTATTGAAAACTTCTCATTTAATATATATATTTTTATGAAATCTAACAAAAAGAAATCGAAATGAGAGAATAAAAATGTAAAAAAATGTTCAACCTAACCTAACCTAAGAATAAAAATCTTTTGTTTATTGAAAACTTTTCAGTTTTCCCCGTTCGGATTCGGTTGTAACTGGTGTCGTGGTATACAACCCGCGGGAATGCGCGGGAAGGTGCGGGCGGTAAGTGGCGAAAACCGATTTTTTCAGTTTTCCCCGCTCGGATTCGGTTGAAACTGGTGTCGATCGTTCAGGCTCCGAGGGGCCTTCAAGGTGGTATACAAACTGCGGGAATGCGCGGGAAGGTGCGGGCGGTAAGTGGCGAAAACCGATTTTTTTTTTTTTTTTTTCAGTTTTCCCCGCTCGGATTCAGTTGAAACTGGTGTCGATCGTTCAAGCTCCGAGGGGCCTTCAAGGTGGTATACAACCCGCGGGAATGCGCGGGAAGGTGCAGGCGGTAAGTGGCGAAAACCGATTTTTTCAGTTTTCCCTGCTCGGATTCAGTTGAAACTGGTGTTGATCGTTCGGGCTCCGAGGGGCCTTCAAGGTGGTATACAACCCGCGGGAATGCACGGAAAGGTGCGGGCGGTAAGTGGCGAAAAAAAAAAACCGATTTTTTCAATTTTCCCCGCTCGGATTCAGTTGAAACTGGTGTCGATCGTTCAGGCTCCGAGGGGCCTTCAAGGTGGTATACAACCCGCGGGAATGCGCGGGAAGGTGCGGGCGGTAAGTGGCGAAAACCGATTTTTTCAGTTTTCCCCGCTCGGATTCGGTTGAAACTGGTGTCGGTCGTTCGGGCTCCGAGAGGCCTTTAAGGTGGTATACAACTCGCGGGAATGCGCGGGAAGGTGCGGGCGGTAAGTGGCGAAAACCGATTGTTTCAGTTTTCCCCGCTCGGATTCAGTTGAAACTGGTGTCGATCGTTCAAGCTCCGAGGGGCCTTCAAGGTGGTATACAACCCGCGGGAATGCGCGGAAAGGTGCGGGCGGTAAGTGGCGAAAACCGATTTTTTCAATTTTCCCCGCTCGGATTCGGTTGAAACTGGTGTCGATCGTTCATGCTCCGAGGGGCCTTCAAGGTGGTATACAACCCGCGAGAATGCGCGGGAAGGTGCGGGCGGTAAGTGGCGAAAACAGATTTTTTCAGTTTTCCCCGCTTGGATTCAGTTGAAACTGGTGTCGATCGTTCGGGCTCCGAGAGGCCCTCAAGGTGGTATACAACCCGCGGGAATGCGCGGGAAGGTGCGGGCGGTAAGTGGCGAAAACCGATTTTTTCAGTTTCCTTCGCTCGGATTCGGTTGAAACTGGTGTCGATCGTTCGGGCTCCGAGAGGCCTTTAAGGTGGTATACAACCCGCGGGAATGCGCGGGAAGGTGCGGGCGGTAAGTGGCGAAAACCGATTTTTTCAGTTTTCCCCGCTCGGATTCGGTTGAAACTGGTGTCGATCGTTCAGGCTCCGAGGGGCCTTCAAGGTGGTATACAAACCGCGGGAATGCGCGGGAAGGTGCGGGCGGTAAGCGGCGAAAACCGTTTTTTTTTTTTTTTTTTTTTCAGTTTTCCTCGCTCGGATTCAGTTGAAACTGGTGTCGATCGTTCAAGCTCCGAGGGGCCTTCAAGGTGGTATACAACCCGCGGGAATGCGCGGGAAGGTGCAGGCGGTAAGTGGCGAAAACCGATTTTTTCAGTTTTCCCTGCTCGGATTCAGTTGAAACTGGTGTTGATCGTTCGGGCTCCGAGGGGCCTTTAAGGTGGTATACAACTCGCGGGAATGCGCGGGAAGGTGCGGGCGGTAAGTGGCGAAAACCGATTTTTTCAGTTTTCCCCGCTCGGATTCAGTTGAAACTGGTGTCGATCGTTCAAGCTCCGAGGGGCCTTCAAGGTGGTATACAACCCGCGGGAATGCGCGGAAAGGTGCGGGCGGTAAGTGGCGAAAACCGATTTTTTCAATTTTCCCCGCTCGGATTCGGTTGAAACTGGTGTTGATCGTTCATGCTCCGAGGGGCCTTCAAGGTGGTATACAACCCGCGAGAATGCGCGGGAAGGTGCGGGCGGTAAGTGGCGAAAACAGATTTTTTCAGTTTTCCCCGCCTGGATTCAGTTGAAACTGGTGTCGATCGTTCGGGCTCCGAGAGGCCCTCAAGGTGGTATACAACCCGCGGGAATGCGCGGGAAGGTGCGGGCGGTAAGTGGCGAAAACCGATTTTTTCAGTTTTCCCTGCTCGGATTCAGTTAAAACTGGTGTTGATCGTTCGGGCTCCGAGAGGCCCTCAAGGTGGTATACAAGCCGCAGGAATGCGCGGGAAGGTGCGGGCGGTAAGTGGCGAAAACCGATTTTTTCAATTTTCCCTGCTCGGATTCAGTTGAAACTGGTGTCGATCGTTCAGGCTCCGAGGGGCCTTCAAGATGGTATACAACCCGCGGGAATGCGCGGGAAGGTGCGGGCGGTAAGTGGCGAAAACCGATTTTTTCAGTTTTCCCTGCTCGGATTCAGTTAAAACTGGTGTTGATCGTTCGGGCTCCGAGGGGCCTTCAAGGTGGTATACAAGCCGCGGGAATGCGCGGGAAGGTGCGGGCGGTAAGTGGCGAAAACCGATTTTTTCAATTTTCCCTGCTCGGATTCAGTTGAAACTGGTGTCGATCGTTCGGGCTCCGAGGGGCCTTCAAGATGGTATACAACCCGCGGGAATTCGCGCTCATTTAATATATATATTTTTATGAAATCTAACAAAAATAAATCGAAATGAGAGAATAAAAATGTAAAAAATGTTCAACCTAACCTAACCTAAGAATAAAAATCTTTTGTTTATTAAAAACTTCTCATTTAATATATATATTTTTATGAAATCTAACAAAAATAAATCGAAATGAGAGAATAAAAATGTAAAAAATGTTCAACCTAACCTAACCTAAGAATAAAAATCTTTTGTTTATTAAAAACTTCTCATTTAATATATATATTTTTATGAAATCTAACAAAAAGAAATCGAAACGAGAGAATAAAAATGTAAAAAAATGTTCAACCTAACCTAACCTAAGAATAAAAATCTTTTGTTTATTGAAAACTTCTCATTTAATATGTATATTTTTATGAAATCTAACAAAAAGAAATCGAAATGAGAGAATAAAAATGTAAAAAAATGTTCAACCTAACCTAACCTAAGAATAAAAATCTTTTGTTTATTGAAAACTTCTCATTTAATATATATATTTTTATGAAATCTAACAAAAAGAAATCGAAATGAGAGAATAAAAATGTAAAAAAATGTTCAACCTAACCTAACCTAAGAATAAAAATCTTTTGTTTATTGAAAACTTCTCATTTAATATGTATATTTTTATGAAATCTAACAAAAAGAAATCGAAATGAGAGAATAAAAATGTAAAAAAATGTTCAACTTAACCTAACCTAAGAATAAAAATCTTTTGTTTATTGAAAACTTCTCATTCAATATGTATATTTTTATGAAATCTAACAAAAAGAAATCGAAATGAGAGAATAAAAATGTAAAAAAATGTTCAACCTAACCTAACCTAAGAATAAAAATCTTTTGTTTATTGAAAACTTCTAATTTAATATATATATTTTTATGAAATCTAACAAAAAGAAATCGAAATGAGAGAATAAAAATGTAAAAAAATGTTCAACCTAACCTAACCTAAGAATAAAAATCTTTTGTTTATTGAAAACTTCTCATTTAATATATATATTTTTATGAAATCTAACAAAAAGAAATCGAAATGAGAGAATAAAAATGTAAAAAAATGTTCAACCTAACCTAACCTAAGAATAAAAATCTTTTGTTTATTGAAAACTTTTCAGTTTTCCCCGTTCGGATTCGGTTGTAACTGGTGTCGTGGTATACAACCCGCGGGAATGCGCGGGAAGGTGCGGGCGGTAAGTGGCGAAAACCGATTTTTTCAGTTTTCCCCGCTCGGATTCGGTTGAAACTGGTGTCGATCGTTCAGGCTCCGAGGGGCCTTCAAGGTGGTATACAAACCGCGGGAATGCGCGGGAAGGTGCGGGCGGTAAGTGGCGAAAACCGATTTTTTTTTTTTTTTTTTTCAGTTTTCCCCGCTCGGATTCAGTTGAAACTGGTGTCGATCGTTCAAGCTCCGAGGGGCCTTCAAGGTGGTATACAACCCGCGGGAATGCGCGGGAAGGTGCAGGCGGTAAGTGGCGAAAACCGATTTTTTCAGTTTTCCCTGCTCGGATTCAGTTGAAACTGGTGTTGATCGTTCGGGCTCCGAGGGGCCTTCAAGGTGGTATACAACCCGCGGAAATGCGCGGAAAGGTGCGGGCGGTAAGTGGCGAAAAAAAAAACCGATTTTTTCAATTTTCCCCGCTCGGATTCGGTTGAAACTGGTGTCGATCGTTCAGGCTCCGAGGGGCCTTCAAGGTGGTATACAAACCGCGGGAATGCGCGGGAAGGTGCAGGCGGTAAGTGGCGAAAACCGATTTTTTCAGTTTTCCCTGCTCGGATTCAGTTGAAACTGGTGTTGATCGTTCGGGCTCCGAGAGGCCTTCAAGGTGGTATACAACCCGCGGGAATGCGCGGAAAGGTGCGGGCGGTAAGTGGCGAAAACCGATTTTTTCAATTTTCCCCGCTCGGATTCGGTTGAAACTGATGTCGATCGTTCAGGCTCCGAGGGGCCTTCAAGGTGGTATACAACCCGCGAGAATGCGCGGGAAGGTGCGGGCGGTAAGTGGCGAAAACCGATTTTTTCAGTTTTCTTCGCTCGGATTCGGTTGAAACTGGTGTCGATCGTTCGGGCTCCGAGAGACCTTCAAGGTGGTATACAACTCGCGGGAATGCGCGGGAAGGTGCGGGCGGTAAGTGGCGAAAACCGATTTTTTCAGTTTTCCCCGCTCGGAATCAGTTGAAACTGGTGTCGATCGTTCGGACTCCGAGGGGCCTTCAAGGTGGTATACAACCCGCGGGAATGCGCGGGAAGGTGCGGGCGGTAAGTGGCGAAAACCGATTTTTTCAGTTTTCCCCGCTCTGATTCAGTTGAAACTGGTGTCGATCGTTCGGGCTCCGAGGGGCCTTCAAGGTGGTATACAACCCGTGGGAATTCGCGCTCATTTAATATATATATTTTTATGAAATCTAACAAAAATAAATCGAAATGAGAGAATAAAAATGTAAAAAATGTTCAACCTAACCTAACCTAAGAATAAAAATCTTTTGTTTATTAAAAACTTCTCATTTAATATATATATTTTTATGAAATCTAACAAAAAGAAATCGAAACGAGAGAATAAAAATGTAAAAAAATGTTCAACCTAACCTAACCTAAGAATAAAAATCTTTTGTTTATTGAAAACTTCTCATTTAATATGTATATTTTTATGAAATCTAACAAAAAGAAATCGAAATGAGAGAATAAAAATGTAAAAAAATGTTCAACCTAACCTAACCTAAGAATAAAAATCTTTTGTTTATTGAAAACTTCTCATTTAATATATATATTTTTATGAAATCTAACAAAAAGAAATCGAAATGAGAGAATAAAAATGTAAAAAAATGTTCAACCTAACCTAACCTAAGAATAAAAATCTTTTGTTTATTGAAAACTTCTCATTTAATATGTATATTTTTATGAAATCTAACAAAAAGAAATCGAAATGAGAGAATAAAAATGTAAAAAAATGTTCAACTTAACCTAACCTAAGAATAAAAATCTTTTGTTTATTGAAAACTTCTCATTCAATATGTATATTTTTATGAAATCTAACAAAAAGAAATCGAAATGAGAGAATAAAAATGTAAAAAAATGTTCAACCTAACCTAACCTAAGAATAAAAATCTTTTGTTTATTGAAAACTTCTAATTTAATATATATATTTTTATGAAATCTAACAAAAAGAAATCGAAATGAGAGAATAAAAATGTAAAAAAATGTTCAACCTAACCTAACCTAAGAATAAAAATCTTTTGTTTATTGAAAACTTCTCATTTAATATATATATTTTTATGAAATCTAACAAAAAGAAATCGAAATGAGAGAATAAAAATGTAAAAAAATGTTCAACCTAACCTAACCTAAGAATAAAAATCTTTTGTTTATTGAAAACTTTTCATTCAATATGTATATTTTTATGAAATCTAACAAAAAGAAATCGAAATGAGAGAATAAAAATGTAAAAAAATGTTCAACCTAACCTAACCTAAGAATAAAAATCTTTTGTTTATTGAAAACTTCTCATTTAATATGTATATTTTTATGAAATCTAACAAAAAGAAATCGAAATGAGAGAATAAAAATGTAAAAAAATGTTCAACCTAACCTAACCTAAGAATAAAAATCTTTTGTTTATTGAAAACTTCTCATTTAATATGTATATTTTTATGAAATCTAACAAAAAGAAATCGAAATGAGAGAATAAAAATGTAAAAAAATGTTCAACCTAACCTAACCTAAGAATAAAAATCTTTTGTTTATTGAAAACTTCTCATTCAATATGTATATTTTTATGAAATCTAACAAAAAGAAATCGAAATGAGAGAATAAAAATGTAAAAATATGTTCAACCTAACCTAACCTAAGAATAAAAATCTTTTGTTTATTGAAAACTTTTCAGTTTTCCCTGCTCGGATTCAGTTGAAACTGGTGTTGATCGTTCGGGCTCCGAGGGGCCTTCAAGGTGGTATACAACCCGCGGGAATGCGCGGAAAGGTGCGGGCGGTAAGTGGCGAAAACCGATTTTTTCAATTTTCCCCGCTCGGATTCGGTTGAAACTGGTGTCGATCGTTCAGGCTCCGAGGGGCCTTCAAGGTGGTATACAACCCGCGAGAATGCGCGGGAAGGTGCGGGCGGTAAGTGGCGAAAACCGATTTTTTCAGTTTTCCCCGCTTGGATTCAGTTGAAACTGGTGTCGATCGTTCGGGCTCCGAGAGGCCCTCAAGGTGGTATACAACCCGCGGGAATGCGCGGGAAGGTGCGGGCGGTAAGTGGCGAAAACCGATTTTTTCAGTTTTCTTCGCTCGGATTCGGTTGAAACTGGTGTCGATCGTTCGGGCTCCGAGAGGCCTTTAAGGTGGTATACAACCCGCGAAAATGCGCTGGAAGGTGCGGGCGGTAAGTGGCGAAAACCGATTTTTTCAGTTTTCCCTGTTCGGATTCAGTTAAAACTGGTGTTGATCGTTCGGGCTCCGAGGGGCCTTCAAGGTGGTATACAAGCCGCGGGAATGCGCGGGAAGGTGCGGGCGGTAAGTGGCGAAAACCGATTTTTTCAATTTTCCCTGCTCGGATTCAGTTGAAACTGGTGTCGATCGTTCGGGCTCCGAGGGGCCTTCAAGATGGTATACAACCCGCGGGAATTCGCGCTCATTTAATATATATATTTTTATGAAATCTAACAAAAATAAATCGAAATGAGAGAATAAAAATGTAAAAAATGTTCAACCTAACCTTACCTAAGAATAAAAATCTTTTGTTTATTAAAAACTTCTCATTTAATATATATATTTTTATGAAATCTAACAAAAAGAAATCGAAACGAGAGAATAAAAATGTAAAAAAATGTTCAACCTAACCTAACCTAAGAATAAAAATCTTTTGTTTATTGAAAACTTCTCATTTAATATATATATTTTTATGAAATCTAACAAAAAGAAATCGAAACGAGAGAATAAAAATGTAAAAAAATGTTCAACCTAACCTAACCTAAGAATAAAAATCTTTTGTTTATTGAAAACTTCTCATTTAATATGTATATTTTTATGAAATTTAACAAAAAGAAATCGAAATGAGAGAATAAAAATGTAAAAAAATGTTCAACCTAACCTAACCTAAGAATAAAAATCTTTTGTTTATTGAAAACTTTTCAGTTTTCCCCGCTCGGATTCGGTTGTAACTGGTGTCGTGGTATACAACCCGCGGGAATGCGCGGGAAGGTGCGGGCGGTAAGTGGCGAAAACCGATTTTTTCAGTTTTCCCCGCTCGGATTCGGTTGAAACTGGTGTCGATCGTTCGGGCTCCGAGAGGCCTTTAAGGTGGTATACAACTCGCGGGAATGCGCGGGAAGGTGCGGGCGGTAAGTGGCGAAAACCGATTTTTTCAGTTTTCCCCGCTCGGATTCAGTTGAAACTGGTGTCGATCGTTCAAGCTCCGAGGGCCCTTCAAGGTGGTATACAACCCGCGGGAATGCGCGGAAAGGTGCGGGCGGTAAGTGGCGAAAACCGATTTTTTCAATTTTCCCCGCTCGGATTCGGTTGAAACTGGTGTCGATCGTTCATGCTCCGAGGGGCCTTCAAGGTGGTATACAACCCGCGAGAATGCGCGGGAAGGTGCGGGCGGTAAGTGGCGAAAACAGATTTTTTCAGTTTTCCCCGCTTGGATTCAGTTGAAACTGGTGTCGATCGTTCGGGCTCCGAGAGGCCCTCAAGGTGGTATACAACCCGCGGGAATGCGCGGGAAGGTGCGGGCGGTAAGTGGCGAAAACCGATTTTTTCAGTTTCCTTCGCTCGGATTCGGTTGAAACTGGTGTCGATCGTTCGGGCTCCGAGAGGCCTTTAAGGTGGTATACAATCCGCGGGAATGCGCGGGAAGGTGCGGGCGGTAAGTGGCGAAAACCGATTTTTTCAGTTTTCCCTGCTCGGATTCAGTTAAAACTGGTGTTGATCGTTCGGGTTCCGAGAGGCCTTCAAGGTGGTATACAAGCCGCGGGAATGCGCGGGAAGGTGCGGGCGGTAAGTGGCGAAAACCGATTTTTTCAATTTTCCCTGCTCGGATTCAGTTGAAACTGGTGTCGATCGTTCGGGCTCCGAGGGGCCTTCAAGATGGTATACAACCCGCGGGAATGCGCGGGAAGGTGCGGGCGGTAAGTGGCGAAAACCGATTTTTTCAATTTTCCCCGCTCGGATTCGGTTGAAACTGGTGTCGATCGTTCATGCTCCGAGGGGCCTTCAAGGTGGTATACAACCCGCGAGAATGCGCGGGAAGGTGCGGGCGGAAAACAGATTTTTTCAGTTTTCCCCGCTTGGATTCAGTTGAAACTGGTGTCGATCGTTCGGGCTCCGAGAGGCCCTCAAGGTGGTATACAACCCGCGGGAATGCGCGGGAAGGTGCGGGCGGTAAGTGGCGAAAACCGATTTTTTCAGTTTCCTTCGCTCGGATTCGGTTGAAACTGGTGTCGATCGTTCGGGCTCCGAGAGGCCTTTAAGGTGGTATACAATCCGCGGGAATGCGCGGGAAGGTGCGGGCGGTAAGTGGCGAAAACCGATTTTTTCAGTTTTCCCTGCTCGGATTCAGTTAAAACTGGTGTTGATCGTTCGGGTTCCGAGAGGCCTTCAAGGTGGTATACAAGCCGCGGGAATGCGCGGGAAGGTGCGGGCGGTAAGTGGCGAAAACCGATTTTTTCAATTTTCCCTGCTCGGATTCAGTTGAAACTGGTGTCGATCGTTCGGGCTCCGAGGGGCCTTCAAGATGGTATACAACCCGCGGGAATGCGCGGGAAGGTGCGGGCGGTAAGTGGCGAAAACCGATTTTTTCAGTTTTCCCTGCTCGGATTCAGTTAAAACTGGTGTTGATCGTTCGGGCTCCGAGGGGCCTTCAAGGTGGTATACAAGCCGCGGGAATGCGCGGGAAGGTGCGGGCGGTAAGTGGCGAAAACCGATTTTTTCAATTTTCCCTGCTCGGATTCAGTTGAAACTGGTGTCGATCGTTCGGGCTCCGAGGGGCCTTCAAGATGGTATACAACCCGCGGGAATTCGCGCTCATTTAATATATATATTTTTATGAAATCTAACAAAAATAAATCGAAATGAGAGAATAAAAATGTAAAAAATGTTCAACCTAACCTAACCTAAGAATAAAAATCTTTTGTTTATTAAAAACTTCTCATTTAATATATATATTTTTATGAAATCTAACAAAAAGAAATCGAAACGAGAGAATAAAAATGTAAAAAAATGTTCAACCTAACCTAACCTAAGAATAAAAATCTTTTGTTTATTGAAAACTTCTCATTTAATATGTATATTTTTATGAAATCTAACAAAAAGAAATCGAAATGAGAGAATAAAAATGTAAAAAAATGTTCAACCTAACCTAACCTAAGAATAAAAATCTTTTGTTTATTGAAAACTTCTCATTTAATATATATATTTTTATGAAATCTAACAAAAAGAAATCGAAATGAGAGAATAAAAATGTAAAAAAATGTTCAACCTAACCTAACCTAAGAATAAAAATCTTTTGTTTATTGAAAACTTCTCATTTAATATGTATATTTTTATGAAATCTAACAAAAAGAAATCGAAATGAGAGAATAAAAATGTAAAAAAATGTTCAACTTAACCTAACCTAAGAATAAAAATCTTTTGTTTATTGAAAACTTCTCATTCAATATGTATATTTTTATGAAATCTAACAAAAAGAAATCGAAATGAGAGAATAAAAATGTAAAAAAATGTTCAACCTAACCTAACCTAAGAATAAAAATCTTTTGTTTATTGAAAACTTCTAATTTAATATATATATTTTTATGAAATCTAACAAAAAGAAATCGAAATGAGAGAATAAAAATGTAAAAAAATGTTCAACCTAACCTAACCTAAGAATAAAAATCTTTTGTTTATTGAAAACTTCTCATTTAATATATATATTTTTATGAAATCTAACAAAAAGAAATCGAAATGAGAGAATAAAAATGTAAAAAAATGTTCAACCTAACCTAACCTAAGAATAAAAATCTTTTGTTTATTGAAAACTTTTCAGTTTTCCCCGTTCGGATTCGGTTGTAACTGGTGTCGTGGTATACAACCCGCGGGAATGCGCGGGAAGGTGCGGGCGGTAAGTGGCGAAAACCGATTTTTTCAGTTTTCCCCGCTCGGATTCGGTTGAAACTGGTGTCGATCGTTCAGGCTCCGAGGGGCCTTCAAGGTGGTATACAAACCGCGGGAATGCGCGGGAAGGTGCGGGCGGTAAGTGGCGAAAACCGATTTTTTTTTTTTTTTTTTTTTCAGTTTTCCCCGCTCGGATTCAGTTGAAACTGGTGTCGATCGTTCAAGCTCCGAGGGGCCTTCAAGGTGGTATACAACCCGCGGGAATGCGCGGGAAGGTGCAGGCGGTAAGTGGCGAAAACCGATTTTTTCAGTTTTCCCTGCTCGGATTCAGTTGAAACTGGTGTTGATCGTTCGGGCTCCGAGGGGCCTTCAAGGTGGTATACAACCCGCGGGAATGCGCGGAAAGGTGCGGGCGGTAAGTGGCGAAAAAAAAAAACCGATTTTTTCAATTTTCCCCGCTCGGATTCGGTTGAAACTGGTGTCGATCGTTCAGGCTCCGAGGGGCCTTCAAGGTGGTATACAAACCGCGGGAATGCGCGGGAAGGTGCAGGCGGTAAGTGGCGAAAACCGATTTTTTCAGTTTTCCCTGCTCGGATTCAGTTGAAACTGGTGTTGATCGTTCGGGCTCCGAGAGGCCTTCAAGGTGGTATACAACCCGCGGGAATGCGCGGAAAGGTGCGGGCGGTAAGTGGCGAAAACCGATTTTTTCAATTTTCCCCGCTCGGATTCGGTTGAAACTGGTGTCGATCGTTCAGGCTCCGAGGGGCCTTCAAGGTGGTATACAACCCGCGAGAATGCGCGGGAAGGTGCGGGCGGTAAGTGGCGAAAACCGATTTTTTCAGTTTTCCCCGCTCGGATTCGGTTGAAACTGGTGTCGATCGTTCGGGCTCCGAGAGACCTTCAAGGTGGTATACAACTCGCGGGAATGCGCGGGAAGGTGCGGGCGGTAAGTGGCGAAAACCGATTTTTTCAGTTTTCCCCGCTCGGAATCAGTTGAAACTGGTGTCGATCGTTCGGACTCCGAGGGGCCTTCAAGGTGGTATACAACCCGCGGGAATGCGCGGGAAGGTGCGGGCGGTAAGTGGCGAAAACCGATTTTTTCAGTTTTCCCCGCTCTGATTCAGTTGAAACTGGTGTCGATCGTTCGGGCTCCGAGGGGCCTTCAAGGTGGTATACAACCCGCGGGAATTCGCGCTCATTTAATATATATATTTTTATGAAATCTAACAAAAATAAATCGAAATGATAGAATAAAAATGTAAAAAATGTTCAACCTAACCTAACCTAAGAATAAAAATCTTTTGTTTATTAAAAACTTCTCATTTAATATATATATTTTTATGAAATCTAACAAAAAGAAATCGAAACGAGAGAATAAAAATGTAAAAAAATGTTCAACCTAACCTAACCTAAGAATAAAAATCTTTTGTTTATTGAAAACTTCTCATTTAATATGTATATTTTTATGAAATCTAACAAAAAGAAATCGAAATGAGAGAATAAAAATGTAAAAAAATGTTCAACCTAACCTAACCTAAGAATAAAAATCTTTTGTTTATTGAAAACTTCTCATTTAATATGTATATTTTTATGAAATCTAACAAAAAGAAATCGAAATGAGAGAATAAAAATGTAAAAAAATTTTCAACTTAACCTAACCTAAGAATAAAAATCTTTTGTTTATTGAAAACTTCTCATTTAATATATATATTTTTATGAAATCTAACAAAAAGAAATCGAAATGAGAGAATAAAAATGTAAAAAAATGTTCAACCTAACCTAACCTAAGAATAAAAATCTTTTGTTTATTGAAAACTTTTCAGTTTTCCCCGTTCGGATTCGGTTGTAACTGGTGTCGTGGTATACAACCCGCGGGAATGCGCGGGAAGGTGCGGGCGGTAAGTGGCGAAAACCGATTTTTTCAGTTTTCCCCGCTCGGATTCGGTTGAAACTGGTGTCGATCGTTCAGGCTCCGAGGGGCCTTCAAGGTGGTATACAAACTGCGGGAATGCGCGGGAAGGTGCGGGCGGTAAGTGGCGAAAACCGATTTTTTTTTTTTTTTTTTCAGTTTTCCCCGCTCGGATTCAGTTGAAACTGGTGTCGATCGTTCAGGCTCCGAGGGGCCTTCAAGGTGGTATACAAACCGCGGGAATGCGCGGGAAGGTGCGGGCGGTAAGTGGCGAAAACCGATTTTTTCAGTTTTCCCTGCTCGGATTCAGTTGAAACTGGTGTTGATCGTTCGGGCTCCGAGGGGCCTTCAAGGTGGTATACAACCCGCGGGAATGCGCGGAAAGGTGCGGGCGGTAAGTGGCGAAAAAAAAAAACCGATTTTTTCAATTTTCCCCGCTCGGATTCGGTTGAAACTGGTGTCGATCGTTCAGGCTCCAAGGGGCCTTCAAGGTAATATACAACCCGCGAGAATGCGCGGGAAGGTGCGGGCGGTAAGTGGCGAAAACCGATTTTTTCAGTTTTCCCCGCTCGGATTCGGTTGAAACTGGTGTCGGTCGTTCGGGCTCCGAGAGGCCTTTAAGGTGGTATACAAACTGCGGGAATGCGCGGGAAGGTGCGGGCGGTAAGTGGCGAAAACCGATTTTTTCAATTTTCCCTGCTCGGATTCAGTTGAAACTGGTGTCGATCGTTCGGGCTCCGAGGGACCTTCAAGATGGTATACAACCCGCGGGAATTCGCGCTCATTTAATATATATATTTTTATGAAATCTAACAAAAATAAATCGAAATGAGAGAATAAAAATGTAAAAAATGTTCAACCTAACCTAACCTAAGAATAAAAATCTTTTGTTTATTAAAAACTTCTCATTTAATATATATATTTTTATGAAATCTAACAAAAAGAAATCGAAACGAGAGAATAAAAATGTAAAAAAATGTTCAACCTAACCTAACCTAAGAATAAAAATCTTTTGTTTATTGAAAACTTCTCATTTAATATATATATTTTTATGAAATCTAACAAAAAGAAATCGAAATGAGAGAATAAAAATGTAAAAAAATGTTCAACCTAACCTAACCTAAGAATAAAAATCTTTTGTTTATTGAAAACTTCTCATTTAATATGTATATTTTTATGAAATCTAACAAAAAGAAATCGAAATGAGAGAATAAAAATGTAAAAAAATTTTCAACTTAACCTAACCTAAGAATAAAAATCTTTTGTTTATTGAAAACTTCTCATTTAATATATATATTTTTATGAAATCTAACAAAAAGAAATCGAAATGAGAGAATAAAAATGTAAAAAAATGTTCAACCTAACCTAACCTAAGAATAAAAATCTTTTGTTTATTGAAAACTTTTCAGTTTTCCCCGTTCGGATTCGGTTGTAACTGGTGTCGTGGTATACAACCCGCGGGAATGCGCGGGAAGGTGCGGGCGGTAAGTGGCGAAAACCGATTTTTTCAGTTTTCCCCGCTCGGATTCGGTTGAAACTGGTGTCGATCGTTCAGGCTCCGAGGGGCCTTCAAGGTGGTATACAAACTGCGGGAATGCGCGGGAAGGTGCGGGCGGTAAGTGGCGAAAACCGATTTTTTTTTTTTTTTTTTCAGTTTTCCCCGCTCGGATTCAGTTGAAACTGGTGTCGATCGTTCAAGCTCCGAGGGGCCTTCAAGGTGGTATACAACCCGCGGGAATGCGCGGGAAGGTGCAGGCGGTAAGTGGCGAAAACCGATTTTTTCAGTTTTCCCTGCTCGGATTCAGTTGAAACTGGTGTTGATCGTTCGGGCTCCGAGGGGCCTTCAAGGTGGTATACAACCCGCGGGAATGCACGGAAAGGTGCGGGCGGTAAGTGGCGAAAAAAAAAAACCGATTTTTTCAATTTTCCCCGCTCGGATTCAGTTGAAACTGGTGTCGATCGTTCAGGCTCCGAGGGGCCTTCAAGGTGGTATACAACCCGCGGGAATGCGCGGGAAGGTGCGGGCGGTAAGTGGCGAAAACCGATTTTTTCAGTTTTCCCCGCTCGGATTCGGTTGAAACTGGTGTCGGTCGTTCGGGCTCCGAGAGGCCTTTAAGGTGGTATACAACTCGCGGGAATGCGCGGGAAGGTGCGGGCGGTAAGTGGCGAAAACCGATTGTTTCAGTTTTCCCCGCTCGGATTCAGTTGAAACTGGTGTCGATCGTTCAAGCTCCGAGGGGCCTTCAAGGTGGTATACAACCCGCGGGAATGCGCGGAAAGGTGCGGGCGGTAAGTGGCGAAAACCGATTTTTTCAATTTTCCCCGCTCGGATTCGGTTGAAACTGGTGTCGATCGTTCATGCTCCGAGGGGCCTTCAAGGTGGTATACAACCCGCGAGAATGCGCGGGAAGGTGCGGGCGGTAAGTGGCGAAAACAGATTTTTTCAGTTTTCCCCGCTTGGATTCAGTTGAAACTGGTGTCGATCGTTCGGGCTCCGAGAGGCCCTCAAGGTGGTATACAACCCGCGGGAATGCGCGGGAAGGTGCGGGCGGTAAGTGGCGAAAACCGATTTTTTCAGTTTCCTTCGCTCGGATTCGGTTGAAACTGGTGTCGATCGTTCGGGCTCCGAGAGGCCTTTAAGGTGGTATACAACCCGCGGGAATGCGCGGGAAGGTGCGGGCGGTAAGTGGCGAAAACCGATTTTTTCAGTTTTCCCCGCTCGGATTCGGTTGAAACTGGTGTCGATCGTTCAGGCTCCGAGGGGCCTTCAAGGTGGTATACAAACCGCGGGAATGCGCGGGAAGGTGCGGGCGGTAAGCGGCGAAAACCGTTTTTTTTTTTTTTTTTTTTTCAGTTTTCCTCGCTCGGATTCAGTTGAAACTGGTGTCGATCGTTCAAGCTCCGAGGGGCCTTCAAGGTGGTATACAACCCGCGGGAATGCGCGGGAAGGTGCAGGCGGTAAGTGGCGAAAACCGATTTTTTCAGTTTTCCCTGCTCGGATTCAGTTGAAACTGGTGTTGATCGTTCGGGCTCCGAGGGGCCTTTAAGGTGGTATACAACTCGCGGGAATGCGCGGGAAGGTGCGGGCGGTAAGTGGCGAAAACCGATTTTTTCAGTTTTCCCCGCTCGGATTCAGTTGAAACTGGTGTCGATCGTTCAAGCTCCGAGGGGCCTTCAAGGTGGTATACAACCCGCGGGAATGCGCGGAAAGGTGCGGGCGGTAAGTGGCGAAAACCGATTTTTTCAATTTTCCCCGCTCGGATTCGGTTGAAACTGGTGTTGATCGTTCATGCTCCGAGGGGCCTTCAAGGTGGTATACAACCCGCGAGAATGCGCGGGAAGGTGCGGGCGGTAAGTGGCGAAAACAGATTTTTTCAGTTTTCCCCGCCTGGATTCAGTTGAAACTGGTGTCGATCGTTCGGGCTCCGAGAGGCCCTCAAGGTGGTATACAAACCGCGGGAATGCGCGGGAAGGTGCGGGCGGTAAGTGGCGAAAACCGATTTTTTCAGTTTTCCCTGCTCGGATTCAGTTAAAACTGGTGTTGATCGTTCGGGCTCCGAGAGGCCCTCAAGGTGGTATACAAGCCGCAGGAATGCGCGGGAAGGTGCGGGCGGTAAGTGGCGAAAACCGATTTTTTCAATTTTCCCTGCTCGGATTCAGTTGAAACTGGTGTCGATCGTTCAGGCTCCGAGGGGCCTTCAAGATGGTATACAACCCGCGGGAATGCGCGGGAAGGTGCGGGCGGTAAGTGGCGAAAACCGATTTTTTCAGTTTTCCCTGCTCGGATTCAGTTAAAACTGGTGTTGATCGTTCGGGCTCCGAGGGGCCTTCAAGGTGGTATACAAGCCGCGGGAATGCGCGGGAAGGTGCGGGCGGTAAGTGGCGAAAACCGATTTTTTCAATTTTCCCTGCTCGGATTCAGTTGAAACTGGTGTCGATCGTTCGGGCTCCGAGGGGCCTTCAAGATGGTATACAACCCGCGGGAATTCGCGCTCATTTAATATATATATTTTTATGAAATCTAACAAAAATAAATCGAAATGAGAGAATAAAAATGTAAAAAATGTTCAACCTAACCTAACCTAAGAATAAAAATCTTTTGTTTATTAAAAACTTCTCATTTAATATATATATTTTTATGAAATCTAACAAAAATAAATCGAAATGAGAGAATAAAAATGTAAAAAATGTTCAACCTAACCTAACCTAAGAATAAAAATCTTTTGTTTATTAAAAACTTCTCATTTAATATATATATTTTTATGAAATCTAACAAAAAGAAATCGAAACGAGAGAATAAAAATGTAAAAAAATGTTCAACCTAACCTAACCTAAGAATAAAAATCTTTTGTTTATTGAAAACTTCTCATTTAATATGTATATTTTTATGAAATCTAACAAAAAGAAATCGAAATGAGAGAATAAAAATGTAAAAAAATGTTCAACCTAACCTAACCTAAGAATAAAAATCTTTTGTTTATTGAAAACTTCTCATTTAATATATATATTTTTATGAAATCTAACAAAAAGAAATCGAAATGAGAGAATAAAAATGTAAAAAAATGTTCAACCTAACCTAACCTAAGAATAAAAATCTTTTGTTTATTGAAAACTTCTCATTTAATATGTATATTTTTATGAAATCTAACAAAAAGAAATCGAAATGAGAGAATAAAAATGTAAAAAAATGTTCAACTTAACCTAACCTAAGAATAAAAATCTTTTGTTTATTGAAAACTTCTCATTCAATATGTATATTTTTATGAAATCTAACAAAAAGAAATCGAAATGAGAGAATAAAAATGTAAAAAAATGTTCAACCTAACCTAACCTAAGAATAAAAATCTTTTGTTTATTGAAAACTTCTAATTTAATATATATATTTTTATGAAATCTAACAAAAAGAAATCGAAATGAGAGAATAAAAATGTAAAAAAATGTTCAACCTAACCTAACCTAAGAATAAAAATCTTTTGTTTATTGAAAACTTCTCATTTAATATATATATTTTTATGAAATCTAACAAAAAGAAATCGAAATGAGAGAATAAAAATGTAAAAAAATGTTCAACCTAACCTAACCTAAGAATAAAAATCTTTTGTTTATTGAAAACTTTTCAGTTTTCCCCGTTCGGATTCGGTTGTAACTGGTGTCGTGGTATACAACCCGCGGGAATGCGCGGGAAGGTGCGGGCGGTAAGTGGCGAAAACCGATTTTTTCAGTTTTCCCCGCTCGGATTCGGTTGAAACTGGTGTCGATCGTTCAGGCTCCGAGGGGCCTTCAAGGTGGTATACAAACCGCGGGAATGCGCGGGAAGGTGCGGGCGGTAAGTGGCGAAAACCGATTTTTTTTTTTTTTTTTTTCAGTTTTCCCCGCTCGGATTCAGTTGAAACTGGTGTCGATCGTTCAAGCTCCGAGGGGCCTTCAAGGTGGTATACAACCCGCGGGAATGCGCGGGAAGGTGCAGGCGGTAAGTGGCGAAAACCGATTTTTTCAGTTTTCCCCGCTCGGATTCGGTTGAAACTGGTGTCGATCGTTCAGGCTCCGAGGGGCCTTCAAGGTGGTATACAAACCGCGGGAATGCGCGGGAAGGTGCGGGCGGTAAGTGGCGAAAACCGATTTTTTTTTTTTTTTTTTTCAGTTTTCCCCGCTCGGATTCAGTTGAAACTGGTGTCGATCGTTCAAGCTCCGAGGGGCCTTCAAGGTGGTATACAACCCGCGGGAATGCGCGGGAAGGTGCAGGCGGTAAGTGGCGAAAACCGATTTTTTCAGTTTTCCCTGCTCGGATTCAGTTGAAACTGGTGTTGATCGTTCGGGCTCCGAGGGGCCTTCAAGGTGGTATACAACCCGCGGGAATGCGCGGAAAGGTGCGGGCGGTAAGTGGCGAAAAAAAAAAACCGATTTTTTCAATTTTCCCCGCTCGGATTCGGTTGAAACTGGTGTCGATCGTTCAGGCTCCAAGGGGCCTTCAAGGTAATATACAACCCGCGAGAATGCGCGGGAAGGTGCGGGCGGTAAGTGGCGAAAACCGATTTTTTCAGTTTTCCCCGCTCGGATTCGGTTGAAACTGGTGTCGGTCGTTCGGGCTCCGAGAGGCCTTTAAGGTGGTATACAAACTGCGGGAATGCGCGGGAAGGTGCGGGCGGTAAGTGGCGAAAACCGATTTTTTCAATTTTCCCTGCTCGGATTCAGTTGAAACTGGTGTCGATCGTTCGGGCTCCGAGGGACCTTCAAG
>NW_028181909.1:0-71764 GCF_056956725.1 Heliconius melpomene rosina | reverse complement strand
TACATTTGTATACTCTCATTTCGATTTCTTTTTGTTAGATTTCATAAAAATATACATATTGAATGAGAAGTTTTCAATAAACAAAAGATTTTTATTCTTAGGTTAGGTTAGGTTGAACATTTTTTTACATTTTTATTCTCTCATTTCGATTTCTTTTTGTTAGATTTCATAAAAATATATATATTAAATTAGAAGTTTTCAATAAACAAAAGATTTTTATTCTTAGGTTAGGTTAGGTTGAACATTTTTTTACATTTTTATTCTCTCATTTCGATTTCTTTTTGTTAGATTTCATAAAAATATACATATTAAATGAGAAGTTTTCAATAAACAAAAGATTTTTATTCTTAGGTTAGGTTAGGTTGAACATTTTTTTACATTTTTATTCTCTCATTTCGATTTCTTTTTGTTAGATTTCATAAAAATATATATATTAAATGAGAAGTTTTCAATAAACAAAAGATTTTTATTCTTAGGTTAGGTTAGGTTGAACATTTTTTTACATTTTTATTCTCTCATTTCGATTTCTTTTTGTTAGATTTCATAAAAATATATATATTAAATGAGAAGTTTTCAATAAACAAAAGATTTTTATTCTTAGGTTAGGTTAGGTTGAACATTTTTTTACATTTTTATTCTCTCATTTCGATTTCTTTTTGTTAGATTTCATAAAAATATACATATTAAATGAGAAGTTTTCAATAAACAAAAGATTTTTATTCTTAGGTTAGGTTAGGTCGAACATTTTTTTACATTTTTATTCTCTCATTTCGATTTCTTTTTGTTAGATTTCATAAAAATATACATATTAAATGAGAAGTTTTCAATAAACAAAAGATTTTTATTCTTAGGTTAGGTTAGGTTGAACATTTTTTTACATTTTTATTCTCTCATTTCGATTTCTTTTTGTTAGATTTCATAAAAATATACATATTAAATGAGAAGTTTTCAATAAACAAAAGATTTTTATTCTTAGGTTAGGTTAGGTCGAACATTTTTTTACATTTTTATTCTCTCATTTCGATTTCTTTTTGTTAGATTTCATAAAAATATACATATTAAATGAGAAGTTTTCAATAAACAAAAGATTTTTATTCTTAGGTTAGGTTAGGTTGAACATTTTTTTACATTTTTATTCTCACGTTTCGATTTCTTTTTGTTAGATTTCATAAAAATATATATATTAAATGAGAAGTTTTTAATAAACAAAAGATTTTTATTCTTAGGTTAGGTTAGGTTGAACATTTTTTACATTTTTATTCTCTCATTTCGATTTATTTTTGTTAGATTTCATAAAAATATATATATTAAATGAGCGCGAATTCCCGCGGGTTGTATACCATCTTGAAGGCCCCTCGGAGCCCGAACGATCGACACCAGTTTCAACTGAATCCGAGCAGGGAAAATTGAAAAAATCGGTTTTCGCCACTTACCGCCCGCACCTTCCCGCGCATTCCCGCGGCTTGTATACCACCTTGATGGCCCCTCGGAGCCCGAACGATCAACACCAGTTTTAACTGAATCCGAGCAGGGAAAACTGAAAAAATCGGTTTTCGCCACTTACCGCCCGCACCTTCCCGCGCATTCCCGCGGGTTGTATACCATCTTGAAGGCCCCTCGGAGCCCGAACGATCGACACCAGTTTCAACTGAATACGAGCAGGGAAAATTGAAAAAATCGGTTTTCGCCACTTACCGCCCGCACCTTCCCGCGCATTCCCGCGGCTTGTATACCACCTTGAAGGCCCCTCGGAGCCCGAACGATCAACACCAGTTTTAACTGAATCCGAGCAGGGAAAACTGAAAAAATCGGTTTTCGCCACTTACCGCCCGCACCTTCCCGCGCATTCCCGCGGGTTGTATACCACCTTGAAGGCCCCTCGGAGTCCGAACGATCGACACCAGTTTCAACTGAATCCGAGCGAAGAAATTTGAAAAAATCGGTTTTCGCCACTTACCGCCCGCACCTTCCCGCGCATTCTCGCGGGTTGTATACCACCTTGAAGGCCCCTCGGAGCCTGAACGATCGACACCAGTTTCAACCGAATCCGAGCGGGGAAAATTGAAAAAATCGGTTTTCGCCACTTACCGCCCGCACCTTTCCGCGCATTCCCGCGGGTTGTATATTACCTTGAAGGCCCCTCGGAGCCCGAACGATCAACACCAGTTTCAACTGAATCCGAGCAGGGAAAACTGAAAAAAACGGTTTTTGCCACTTACCGCCTGCACCTTCCCGCGCAGTCCCGCGGGTTGTATACCACCTTGAAGGCCCCTCGGAGCTTGAACGATCGACACCAGTTTCAACTGAATCCGAGCGGGGAAAACTGAAAAAATCGGTTTTCGCCACTTACCGCCCGCACCTTCCCGCGCATTCCCGCGATTTGTATACCACCTTGAAGGCCCCTCGGAGCCTGAACGATCGACACCAGTTTCAACCGAATCCGAGCGGGGAAAATTGAAAAATTCGGTTTTCGCCACTTACCGCCCGCACCTTTCCGCGCATTCCCGCGGGTTGTATACCACCTTGAAGACCCCTCGGAGCCCGAACGATCAACACCAGTTTCAACTGAATCCGAGCAGGGAAAACTGAAAAAATCGGTTTTCGCCACTTACCGCCTGCACCTTCCCGCGCATTCCCGCGGGTTGTATACCACCTTGAAGGCCCCTCGGAGCCTGAACGATCGACACCACTTTCAACCGAATCCGAGCGGGGAAAACTGAAAAAATCGGTTTTCGCCACTTACCGCCCGCACCTTCCCGCGCATTCCCGCGGGTTGTATACCACGACACCAGTTACAACCGAATCCGAGCGGGGAAAACTGAAAAGTTTTCAATAAACAAAAGATTTTTATTCTTAGGTTAGGTTAGGTTGAACATTTTTTTACATTTTTATTCTCTCATTTCGATTTCTTTTTGTTAGATTTCATAAAAATATACATATTAAATGAGAAGTTTTCAATAAACAAAAGATTTTTATTCTTAGGTTAGGTTAGGTCGAACATTTTTTTACATTTTTATTCTCTCATTTCGATTTCTTTTTGTTAGATTTCATAAAAATATACATATTGAATGAGAAGTTTTCAATAAACAAAAGATTTTTATTCTTAGGTTAGGTTAGGTTGAACATTTTTTTACATTTTTATTCTCTCATTTCGATTTCTGTTTGTTAGATTTCATAAAAATATATATATTAAATTAGAAGTTTTCAATAAACAAAAGATTTTTATTCTTAGGTTAGGTTAGGTTGAACATTTTTTTACATTTTTATTCTCTCATTTCGATTTCTTTTTGTTAGATTTCATAAAAATATATATATTAAATTAGAAGTTTTCAATAAACAAAAGATTTTTATTCTTAGGTTAGGTTAGGTTGAACATTTTTTTACATTTTTATTCTCTCATTTCGATTTCTTTTTGTTAGATTTCATAAAAATATACATATTAAATGAGAAGTTTTCAATAAACAAAAGATTTTTATTCTTAGGTTAGGTTAGGTTGAACATTTTTTTACATTTTTATTCTCTCATTTCGATTTCTTTTTGTTAGATTTCATAAAAATATATATATTAAATGAGAAGTTTTCAATAAACAAAAGATTTTTATTCTTAGGTTAGGTTAGGTCGAACATTTTTTTACATTTTTATTCTCTCATTTCGATTTCTTTTTGTTAGATTTCATAAAAATATACATATTAAATGAGAAGTTTTCAATAAACAAAAGATTTTTATTCTTAGGTTAGGTTAGGTTGAACATTTTTTTACATTTTTATTCTCTCGTTTCGATTTCTTTTTGTTAGATTTCATAAAAATATATATATTAAATGAGAAGTTTTTAATAAACAAAAGATTTTTATTCTTAGGTTAGGTTAGGTTGAACATTTTTTACATTTTTATTCTCTCATTTCGATTTCTTTTTGTTAGATTTCATAAAAATATATATATTAAATGAGAAGTTTTCAATAAACAAAAGATTTTTATTCTTAGGTTAGGTTAGGTTGAACATTTTTTTACATTTTTATTCTCTCATTTCGATTTCTTTTTGTTAGATTTCATAAAAATATATATATTAAATGAGAAGTTTTCAATAAACAAAAGATTTTTATTCTTAGGTTAGGTTAGGTTGAACATTTTTTTACATTTTTATTCTCTCATTTCGATTTCTTTTTGTTAGATTTCATAAAAATATACATATTAAATGAGAAGTTTTCAATAAACAAAAGATTTTTATTCTTAGGTTAGGTTAGGTCGAACATTTTTTTACATTTTTATTCTCTCATTTCGATTTCTTTTTGTTAGATTTCATAAAAATATACATATTAAATGAGAAGTTTTCAATAAACAAAAGATTTTTATTCTTAGGTTAGGTTAGGTTGAACATTTTTTTACATTTTTATTCTCTCATTTCGATTTCTTTTTGTTAGATTTCATAAAAATATACATATTAAATGAGAAGTTTTCAATAAACAAAAGATTTTTATTCTTAGGTTAGGTTAGGTCGAACATTTTTTTACATTTTTATTCTCTCATTTCGATTTCTTTTTGTTAGATTTCATAAAAATATACATATTAAATGAGAAGTTTTCAATAAACAAAAGATTTTTATTCTTAGGTTAGGTTAGGTTGAACATTTTTTTACATTTTTATTCTCTCGTTTCGATTTCTTTTTGTTAGATTTCATAAAAATATATATATTAAATGAGAAGTTTTTAATAAACAAAAGATTTTTATTCTTAGGTTAGGTTAGGTTGAACATTTTTTACATTTTTATTCTCTCATTTCGATTTATTTTTGTTAGATTTCATAAAAATATATATATTAAATGAGCGCGAATTCCCGCGGGTTGTATACCATCTTGAAGGCCCCTCGGAGCCCGAACGATCGACACCAGTTTCAACTGAATCCGAGCAGGGAAAATTGAAAAAATCGGTTTTCGCCACTTACCGCCTGCACCTTCCCGCGCATTCCCGCGGGTTGTATATCACCTTGAAGGTCCCTCGGAGCTTGAACGATCGACATCAGTTTCAACTGAATCCGAGCGGGGAAAACTGAAAAATTCGGTTTTCGCCACTTACCGCCCGCACCTTCCCGCGCATTCCCGCGTTTTGTATACCACCTTGAAGGCCCCTCGGAGCCTGAACGATCGACACCACTTTCAACCGAATCCGAGCGGGGAAAACTGAAAAAATCGGTTTTCGCCACTTACCGCCCGCACCTTCCCGCGCATTCCCGCGGGTTGTATACCACGACACCAGTTACAACCGAATCCGAGCGGGGAAAACTGAAAAGTTTTCAATAAACAAAAGATTTTTATTCTTAGGTTAGGTTAGGTTGAACATTTTTTTACATTTTTATTCTCTCATTTCGATTTCTTTTTGTTAGATTTCATAAAAATATATATATTAAATGAGAAGTTTTCAATAAACAAAAGATTTTTATTCTTAGGTTAGGTTAGGTTGAACATTTTTTTACATTTTTATTCTCTCATTTCGATTTCTTTTTGTTAGATTTCATAAAAATATATATATTAAATGAGAAGTTTTCAATAAACAAAAGATTTTTATTCTTAGGTTAGGTTAGGTTGAACATTTTTTTACATTTGTATTCTCTCATTTCGATTTCTTTTTGTTAGATTTCATAAAAATATACATATTGAATGAGAAGTTTTCAATAAACAAAAGATTTTTATTCTTAGGTTAGGTTAGGTTGAACATTTTTTTACATTTTTATTCTCTCATTTCGATTTCTTTTTGTTAGATTTCATAAAAATATATATATTAAATTAGAAGTTTTCAATAAACAAAAGATTTTTATTCTTAGGTTAGGTTAGGTTGAACATTTTTTTACATTTTTATTCTCTCATTTCGATTTCTTTTTGTTAGATTTCATAAAAATATACATATTAAATGAGAAGTTTTCAATAAACAAAAGATTTTTATTCTTAGGTTAGGTTAGGTTGAACATTTTTTTACATTTTTATTCTCTCATTTCGATTTCTTTTTGTTAGATTTCATAAACATATATATATTAAATGAGAAGTTTTCAATAAACAAAAGATTTTTATTCTTAGGTTAGGTTAGGTTGAACATTTTTTTACATTTTGCTTCTCTCATTTCGATTTCTTTTTGTTAGATTTCATAAAAATATATATATTAAATGAGAAGTTTTCAATAAACAAAAGATTTTTATTCTTAGGTTAGGTTAGGTTGAACATTTTTTTACATTTTTATTCTCTCATTTCGATTTCTTTTTGTTAGATTTCATAAAAATATACATATTAAATGAGAAGTTTTCAATAAACAAAAGATTTTTATTCTTAGGTTAGGTTAGGTCGAACATTTTTTTACATTTTTATTCTCTCATTTCGATTTCTTTTTGTTAGATTTCATAAAAATATACATATTAAATGAGAAGTTTTCAATAAACAAAAGATTTTTATTCTTAGGTTAGGTTAGGTTGAACATTTTTTTACATTTTTATTCTCTCATTTCGATTTCTTTTTGTTAGATTTCATAAAAATATACATATTAAATGAGAAGTTTTCAATAAACAAAAGATTTTTATTCTTAGGTTAGGTTAGGTCGAACATTTTTTTACATTTTTATTCTCTCATTTCGATTTCTTTTTGTTAGATTTCATAAAAATATACATATTAAATGAGAAGTTTTCAATAAACAAAAGATTTTTATTCTTAGGTTAGGTTAGGTTGAACATTTTTTTACATTTTTATTCTCTCGTTTCGATTTCTTTTTGTTAGATTTCATAAAAATATATATATTAAATGAGAAGTTTTTAATAAACAAAAGATTTTTATTCTTAGGTTAGGTTAGGTTGAACATTTTTTACATTTTTATTCTCTCATTTCGATTTATTTTTGTTAGATTTCATAAAAATATATATATTAAATGAGCGCGAATTCCCGCGGGTTGTATACCATCTTGAAGGCCCCTCGGAGCCCGAACGATCGACACCAGTTTCAACTGAATCCGAGCAGGGAAAATTGAAAAAATCGGTTTTCGCCACTTACCGCCCGCACCTTCCCGCGCATTCCCGCGGCTTGTATACCACCTTGATGGCCCCTCGGAGCCCGAACGATCAACACCAGTTTTAACTGAATCCGAGCAGGGAAAACTGAAAAAATCGGTTTTCGCCACTTACCGCCCGCACCTTCCCGCGCATTCCCGCGGGTTGTATACCATCTTGAAGGCCCCTCGGAGCCCGAACGATCGACACCAGTTTCAACTGAATACGAGCAGGGAAAATTGAAAAAATCGGTTTTCGCCACTTACCGCCCGCACCTTCCCGCGCATTCCCGCGGCTTGTATACCACCTTGAAGGCCCCTCGGAGCCCGAACGATCAACACCAGTTTTAACTGAATCCGAGCAGGGAAAACTGAAAAAATCGGTTTTCGCCACTTACCGCCCGCACCTTCCCGCGCATTCCCGCGGGTTGTATACCACCTTGAAGGCCCCTCGGAGTCCGAACGATCGACACCAGTTTCAACTGAATCCGAGCGAAGAAATTTGAAAAAATCGGTTTTCGCCACTTACCGCCCGCACCTTCCCGCGCATTCTCGCGGGTTGTATACCACCTTGAAGGCCCCTCGGAGCCTGAACGATCGACACCAGTTTCAACCGAATCCGAGCGGGGAAAATTGAAAAAATCGGTTTTCGCCACTTACCGCCCGCACCTTTCCGCGCATTCCCGCGGGTTGTATATTACCTTGAAGGCCTCTCGGAGCCCGAACGATCAACACCAGTTTCAACTGAATCCGAGCAGGGAAAACTGAAAAAAACGGTTTTTGCCACTTACCGCCTGCACCTTCCCGCGCAGTCCCGCGGGTTGTATACCACCTTGAAGGCCCCTCGGAGCTTGAACGATCGACACCAGTTTCAACTGAATCCGAGCGGGGAAAACTGAAAAAATCGGTTTTCGCCACTTACCGCCCGCACCTTCCCGCGCATTCCCGCGATTTGTATACCACCTTGAAGGCCCCTCGGAGCCTGAACGATCGACACCAGTTTCAACCGAATCCGAGCGGGGAAAATTGAAAAATTCGGTTTTCGCCACTTACCGCCCGCACCTTTCCGCGCATTCCCGCGGGTTGTATACCACCTTGAAGACCCCTCGGAGCCCGAACGATCAACACCAGTTTCAACTGAATCCGAGCAGGGAAAACTGAAAAAATCGGTTTTCGCCACTTACCGCCTGCACCTTCCCGCGCATTCCCGCGGGTTGTATATCACCTTGAAGGTCCCTCGGAGCTTGAACGATCGACATCAGTTTCAACTGAATCCGAGCGGGGAAAACTGAAAAATTCGGTTTTCGCCACTTACCGCCCGCACCTTCCCGCGCATTCCCGCGTTTTGTATACCACCTTGAAGGCCCCTCGGAGCCTGAACGATCGACACCACTTTCAACCGAATCCGAGCGGGGAAAACTGAAAAAATCGGTTTTCGCCACTTACCGCCCGCACCTTCCCGCGCATTCCCGCGGGTTGTATACCACGACACCAGTTACAACCGAATCCGAGCGGGGAAAACTGAAAAGTTTTCAATAAACAAAAGATTTTTATTCTTAGGTTAGGTTAGGTTGAACATTTTTTTACATTTTTATTCTCTCATTTCGATTTCTTTTTGTTAGATTTCATAAAAATATACATATTAAATGAGAAGTTTTCAATAAACAAAAGATTTTTATTCTTAGGTTAGGTTAGGTCGAACATTTTTTTACATTTTTATTCTCTCATTTCGATTTCTTTTTGTTAGATTTCATAAAAATATACATATTAAATGAGAAGTTTTCAATAAACAAAAGATTTTTATTCTTAGGTAGGTTAGGTTGAACATTTTTTTACATTTTTATTCTCTCGTTTCGATTTCTTTTTGTTAGATTTCATAAAAATATACATATTGAATGAGAAGTTTTCAATAAACAAAAGATTTTTATTCTTAGGTTAGGTTAGGTCGAACATTTTTTTACATTTTTATTCTCTCATTTCGATTTCTTTTTGTTAGATTTCATAAAAATATACATATTAAATGAGAAGTTTTCAATAAACAAAAGATTTTTATTCTTAGGTAGGTTAGGTTGAACATTTTTTTACATTTTTATTCTCTCGTTTCGATTTCTTTTTGTTAGATTTCATAAAAATATACATATTGAATGAGAAGTTTTCAATAAACAAAAGATTTTTATTCTTAGGTTAGGTTAGGTTGAACATTTTTTTACATTTTTATTCTCTCATTTCGATTTCTTTTTGTTAGATTTCATAAAAATATATATATTAAATTAGAAGTTTTCAATAAACAAAAGATTTTTATTCTTAGGTTAGGTTAGGTTGAACATTTTTTTACATTTTTATTCTCTCATTTCGATTTCTTTTTGTTAGATTTCATAAAAATATACATATTAAATGAGAAGTTTTCAATAAACAAAAGATTTTTATTCTTAGGTTAGGTTAGGTTGAACATTTTTTTACATTTTTATTCTCTCATTTCGATTTCTTTTTGTTAGATTTCATAAAAATATATATATTAAATGAGAAGTTTTCAATAAACAAAAGATTTTTATTCTTAGGTTAGGTTAGGTTGAACATTTTTTTACATTTTTATTCTCTCATTTCGATTTCTTTTTGTTAGATTTCATAAAAATATATATATTAAATGAGAAGTTTTCAATAAACAAAAGATTTTTATTCTTAGGTTAGGTTAGGTTGAACATTTTTTTACATTTTTATTCTCTCATTTCGATTTCTTTTTGTTAGATTTCATAAAAATATACATATTAAATGAGAAGTTTTCAATAAACAAAAGATTTTTATTCTTAGGTTAGGTTAGGTCGAACATTTTTTTACATTTTTATTCTCTCATTTCGATTTCTTTTTGTTAGATTTCATAAAAATATATATATTAAATGAGAAGTTTTCAATAAACAAAAGATTTTTATTCTTAGGTTAGGTTAGGTTGAACATTTTTTTACATTTTTATTCTCTCATTTCGATTTCTTTTTGTTAGATTTCATAAAAATATATATATTAAATGAGAAGTTTTCAATAAACAAAAGATTTTTATTCTTAGGTTAGGTTAGGTTGAACATTTTTTTACATTTTTATTCTCTCATTTCGATTTCTTTTTGTTAGATTTCATAAAAATATATATATTAAATTAGAAGTTTTCAATAAACAAAAGATTTTTATTCTTAGGTTAGGTTAGGTTGAACATTTTTTTACATTTTTATTCTCTCATTTCGATTTCTTTTTGTTAGATTTCATAAAAATATACATATTGAATGAGAAGTTTTCAATAAACAAAAGATTTTTATTCTTAGGTTAGGTTAGGTTGAACATTTTTTTACATTTTTATTCTCTCATTTCGATTTCTTTTTGTTAGATTTCATAAAAATATATATATTAAATGAGAAGTTTTCAATAAACAAAAGATTTTTATTCTTAGGTTAGGTTAGGTCGAACATTTTTTTACATATTCTCTCATTTCGATTTCTTTTTGTTAGATTTCATAAAAATATACATATTAAATGAGAAGTTTTCAATAAACAAAAGATTTTTATTCTTAGGTTAGGTTAGGTTGAACATTTTTTTACATTTTTATTCTCTCGTTTCGATTTCTTTTTGTTAGATTTCATAAAAATATATATATTAAATGAGAAGTTTTTAATAAACAAAAGATTTTTATTCTTAGGTTAGGTTAGGTTGAACATTTTTTACATTTTTATTCTCTCATTTCGATTTATTTTTGTTATATTTCATAAAAATATATATATTAAATGAGCGCGAATTCCCGCGGGTTGTATACCATCTTGAAGGCCCCTCGGAGCCCGAACGATCGACACCAGTTTCAACTGAATCCGAGCAGGGAAAATTGAAAAAATCGGTTTTCGCCACTTACCGCCCGCACCTTCCCGCGCATTCCCGCGGCTTTTATACCACCTTGATGGCCCCTCGGAGCCCGAACGATCAACACCAGTTTTAACTGAATCCGAGCAGGGAAAACTGAAAAAATCGGTTTTCGCCACTTACCGCCCGCACCTTCCCGCGCATTCCCGCGGGTTGTATACCATCTTGAAGGCCCCTCGGAGCCCGAACGATCGACACCAGTTTCAACTGAATACGAGCAGGGAAAATTGAAAAAATCGGTTTTCGCCACTTACCGCCCGCACCTTCCCGCGCATTCCCGCGGCTTGTATACCACCTTGAAGGCCCCTCGGAGCCCGAACGATCAACACCAGTTTTAACTGAATCCGAGCAGGGAAAACTGAAAAAATCGGTTTTCGCCACTTACCGCCCGCACCTTCCCGCGCATTCCCGCGGGTTGTATACCACCTTGAAGGCCCCTCGGAGTCCGAACGATCGACACCAGTTTCAACTGAATCCGAGCGAAGAAATTTGAAAAAATCGGTTTTCGCCACTTACCGCCCGCACCTTCCCGCGCATTCTCGCGGGTTGTATACCACCTTGAAGGCCCCTCGGAGCCTGAACGATCGACACCAGTTTCAACCGAATCCGAGCGGGGAAAATTGAAAAAATCGGTTTTCGCCACTTACCGCCCGCACCTTTCCGCGCATTCCCGCGGGTTGTATATTACCTTGAAGGCCCCTCGGAGCCCGAACGATCAACACCAGTTTCAACTGAATCCGAGCAGGAAAAACTGAAAAAAACGGTTTTTGCCACTTACCGCCTGCACCTTCCCGCGCAGTCCCGCGGGTTGTATACCACCTTGAAGGCCCCTCGGAGCTTGAACGATCGACACCAGTTTCAACTGAATCCGAGCGGGGAAAACTGAAAAAATCGGTTTTCGCCACTTACCGCCCGCACCTTCCCGCGCATTCCCGCGATTTGTATACCACCTTGAAGGCCCCTCGGAGCCTGAACGATCGACACCAGTTTCAACCGAATCCGAGCGGGGAAAATTGAAAAATTCGGTTTTCGCCACTTACCGCCCGCACCTTTCCGCGCATTCCCGCGGGTTGTATACCACCTTGAAGACCCCTCGGAGCCCGAACGATCAACACCAGTTTCAACTGAATCCGAGCAGGGAAAACTGAAAAAATCGGTTTTCGCCACTTACCGCCTGCACCTTCCCGCGCATTCCCGCGGGTTGTATATCACCTTGAAGGTCCCTCGGAGCTTGAACGATCGACATCAGTTTCAACTGAATCCGAGCGGGGAAAACTGAAAAATTCGGTTTTCGCCACTTACCGCCCGCACCTTCCCGCGCATTCCCGCGTTTTGTATACCACCTTGAAGGCCCCTCGGAGCCTGAACGATCGACACCACTTTCAACCGAATCCGAGCGGGGAAAACTGAAAAAATCGGTTTTCGCCACTTACCGCCCGCACCTTCCCGCGCATTCCCGCGGGTTGTATACCACGACACCAGTTACAACCGAATCCGAGCGGGGAAAACTGAAAAGTTTTCAATAAACAAAAGATTTTTATTCTTAGGTTAGGTTAGGTTGAACATTTTTTTACATTTTTATTCTCTCATTTCGATTTCTTTTTGTTAGATTTCATAAAAATATATATATTAAATGAGAAGTTTTCAATAAACAAAAGATTTTTATTCTTAGGTTAGGTTAGGTCGAACATTTTTTTACATTTTTATTCTCTCATTTCGATTTCTTTTTGTTAGATTTCATAAAAATATACATATTAAATGAGAAGTTTTCAATAAACAAAAGATTTTTATTCTTAGGTTAGGTTAGGTTGAACATTTTTTTACATTTTTATTCTCTCGTTTCGATTTCTTTTTGTTAGATTTCATAAAAATATATATATTAAATGAGAAGTTTTTAATAAACAAAAGATTTTTATTCTTAGGTTAGGTTAGGTTGAACATTTTTTACATTTTTATTCTCTCATTTCGATTTATTTTTGTTAGATTTCATAAAAATATATATATTAAATGAGCGCGAATTCCCGCGGGTTGTATACCATCTTGAAGGCCCCTCGGAGCCCGAACGATCGACACCAGTTTCAACTGAATCCGAGCAGGGAAAATTGAAAAAATCGGTTTTCGCCACTTACCGCCCGCACCTTCCCGCGCATTCCCGCGGCTTGTATACCACCTTGATGGCCCCTCGGAGCCCGAACGATCAACACCAGTTTTAACTGAATCCGAGCAGGGAAAACTGAAAAAATCGGTTTTCGCCACTTACCGCCCGCACCTTCCCGCGCATTCCCGCGGGTTGTATACCATCTTGAAGGCCCCTCGGAGCCCGAACGATCGACACCAGTTTCAACTGAATACGAGCAGGGAAAATTGAAAAAATCGGTTTTCGCCACTTACCGCCCGCACCTTCCCGCGCATTCCCGCGGCTTGTATACCACCTTGAAGGCCCCTCGGAGCCCGAACGATCAACACCAGTTTTAACTGAATCCGAGCAGGGAAAACTGAAAAAATCGGTTTTCGCCACTTACCGCCCGCACCTTCCCGCGCATTCCCGCGGGTTGTATACCACCTTGAAGGCCCCTCGGAGTCCGAACGATCGACACCAGTTTCAACTGAATCCGAGCGAAGAAATTTGAAAAAATCGGTTTTCGCCACTTACCGCCCGCACCTTCCCGCGCATTCCCGCGGGTTGTATACCACGACACCAGTTACAACCGAATCCGAGCGGGGAAAACTGAAAAGTTTTCAATAAACAAAAGATTTTTATTCTTAGGTTAGGTTAGGTTGAACATTTTTTTACATTTTTATTCTCTCATTTCGATTTCTTTTTGTTAGATTTCATAAAAATATATATATTAAATGAGAAGTTTTCAATAAACAAAAGATTTTTATTCTTAGGTTAGGTTAGGTTGAACATTTTTTTACATTTGTATACTCTCATTTCGATTTCTTTTTGTTAGATTTCATAAAAATATACATATTGAATGAGAAGTTTTCAATAAACAAAAGATTTTTATTCTTAGGTTAGGTTAGGTTGAACATTTTTTTACATTTTTATTCTCTCATTTCGATTTCTTTTTGTTAGATTTCATAAAAATATATATATTAAATTAGAAGTTTTCAATAAACAAAAGATTTTTATTCTTAGGTTAGGTTAGGTTGAACATTTTTTTACATTTTTATTCTCTCATTTCGATTTCTTTTTGTTAGATTTCATAAAAATATACATATTAAATGAGAAGTTTTCAATAAACAAAAGATTTTTATTCTTAGGTTAGGTTAGGTTGAACATTTTTTTACATTTTTATTCTCTCATTTCGATTTCTTTTTGTTAGATTTCATAAAAATATATATATTAAATGAGAAGTTTTCAATAAACAAAAGATTTTTATTCTTAGGTTAGGTTAGGTTGAACATTTTTTTACATTTTTATTCTCTCATTTCGATTTCTTTTTGTTAGATTTCATAAAAATATATATATTAAATGAGAAGTTTTCAATAAACAAAAGATTTTTATTCTTAGGTTAGGTTAGGTTGAACATTTTTTTACATTTTTATTCTCTCATTTCGATTTCTTTTTGTTAGATTTCATAAAAATATACATATTAAATGAGAAGTTTTCAATAAACAAAAGATTTTTATTCTTAGGTTAGGTTAGGTCGAACATTTTTTTACATTTTTATTCTCTCATTTCGATTTCTTTTTGTTAGATTTCATAAAAATATACATATTAAATGAGAAGTTTTCAATAAACAAAAGATTTTTATTCTTAGGTTAGGTTAGGTTGAACATTTTTTTACATTTTTATTCTCTCATTTCGATTTCTTTTTGTTAGATTTCATAAAAATATACATATTAAATGAGAAGTTTTCAATAAACAAAAGATTTTTATTCTTAGGTTAGGTTAGGTCGAACATTTTTTTACATTTTTATTCTCTCATTTCGATTTCTTTTTGTTAGATTTCATAAAAATATACATATTAAATGAGAAGTTTTCAATAAACAAAAGATTTTTATTCTTAGGTTAGGTTAGGTTGAACATTTTTTTACATTTTTATTCTCACGTTTCGATTTCTTTTTGTTAGATTTCATAAAAATATATATATTAAATGAGAAGTTTTTAATAAACAAAAGATTTTTATTCTTAGGTTAGGTTAGGTTGAACATTTTTTACATTTTTATTCTCTCATTTCGATTTATTTTTGTTAGATTTCATAAAAATATATATATTAAATGAGCGCGAATTCCCGCGGGTTGTATACCATCTTGAAGGCCCCTCGGAGCCCGAACGATCGACACCAGTTTCAACTGAATCCGAGCAGGGAAAATTGAAAAAATCGGTTTTCGCCACTTACCGCCCGCACCTTCCCGCGCATTCCCGCGGCTTGTATACCACCTTGATGGCCCCTCGGAGCCCGAACGATCAACACCAGTTTTAACTGAATCCGAGCAGGGAAAACTGAAAAAATCGGTTTTCGCCACTTACCGCCCGCACCTTCCCGCGCATTCCCGCGGGTTGTATACCATCTTGAAGGCCCCTCGGAGCCCGAACGATCGACACCAGTTTCAACTGAATACGAGCAGGGAAAATTGAAAAAATCGGTTTTCGCCACTTACCGCCCGCACCTTCCCGCGCATTCCCGCGGCTTGTATACCACCTTGAAGGCCCCTCGGAGCCCGAACGATCAACACCAGTTTTAACTGAATCCGAGCAGGGAAAACTGAAAAAATCGGTTTTCGCCACTTACCGCCCGCACCTTCCCGCGCATTCCCGCGGGTTGTATACCACCTTGAAGGCCCCTCGGAGTCCGAACGATCGACACCAGTTTCAACTGAATCCGAGCGAAGAAATTTGAAAAAATCGGTTTTCGCCACTTACCGCCCGCACCTTCCCGCGCATTCTCGCGGGTTGTATACCACCTTGAAGGCCCCTCGGAGCCTGAACGATCGACACCAGTTTCAACCGAATCCGAGCGGGGAAAATTGAAAAAATCGGTTTTCGCCACTTACCGCCCGCACCTTTCCGCGCATTCCCGCGGGTTGTATATTACCTTGAAGGCCCCTCGGAGCCCGAACGATCAACACCAGTTTCAACTGAATCCGAGCAGGGAAAACTGAAAAAAACGGTTTTTGCCACTTACCGCCTGCACCTTCCCGCGCAGTCCCGCGGGTTGTATACCACCTTGAAGGCCCCTCGGAGCTTGAACGATCGACACCAGTTTCAACTGAATCCGAGCGGGGAAAACTGAAAAAATCGGTTTTCGCCACTTACCGCCCGCACCTTCCCGCGCATTCCCGCGATTTGTATACCACCTTGAAGGCCCCTCGGAGCCTGAACGATCGACACCAGTTTCAACCGAATCCGAGCGGGGAAAATTGAAAAATTCGGTTTTCGCCACTTACCGCCCGCACCTTTCCGCGCATTCCCGCGGGTTGTATACCACCTTGAAGACCCCTCGGAGCCCGAACGATCAACACCAGTTTCAACTGAATCCGAGCAGGGAAAACTGAAAAAATCGGTTTTCGCCACTTACCGCCTGCACCTTCCCGCGCATTCCCGCGGGTTGTATACCACCTTGAAGGCCCCTCGGAGCCTGAACGATCGACACCACTTTCAACCGAATCCGAGCGGGGAAAACTGAAAAAATCGGTTTTCGCCACTTACCGCCCGCACCTTCCCGCGCATTCCCGCGGGTTGTATACCACGACACCAGTTACAACCGAATCCGAGCGGGGAAAACTGAAAAGTTTTCAATAAACAAAAGATTTTTATTCTTAGGTTAGGTTAGGTTGAACATTTTTTTACATTTTTATTCTCTCATTTCGATTTCTTTTTGTTAGATTTCATAAAAATATACATATTAAATGAGAAGTTTTCAATAAACAAAAGATTTTTATTCTTAGGTTAGGTTAGGTCGAACATTTTTTTACATTTTTATTCTCTCATTTCGATTTCTTTTTGTTAGATTTCATAAAAATATACATATTGAATGAGAAGTTTTCAATAAACAAAAGATTTTTATTCTTAGGTTAGGTTAGGTTGAACATTTTTTTACATTTTTATTCTCTCATTTCGATTTCTGTTTGTTAGATTTCATAAAAATATATATATTAAATTAGAAGTTTTCAATAAACAAAAGATTTTTATTCTTAGGTTAGGTTAGGTTGAACATTTTTTTACATTTTTATTCTCTCATTTCGATTTCTTTTTGTTAGATTTCATAAAAATATATATATTAAATTAGAAGTTTTCAATAAACAAAAGATTTTTATTCTTAGGTTAGGTTAGGTTGAACATTTTTTTACATTTTTATTCTCTCATTTCGATTTCTTTTTGTTAGATTTCATAAAAATATACATATTAAATGAGAAGTTTTCAATAAACAAAAGATTTTTATTCTTAGGTTAGGTTAGGTTGAACATTTTTTTACATTTTTATTCTCTCATTTCGATTTCTTTTTGTTAGATTTCATAAAAATATATATATTAAATGAGAAGTTTTCAATAAACAAAAGATTTTTATTCTTAGGTTAGGTTAGGTCGAACATTTTTTTACATTTTTATTCTCTCATTTCGATTTCTTTTTGTTAGATTTCATAAAAATATACATATTAAATGAGAAGTTTTCAATAAACAAAAGATTTTTATTCTTAGGTTAGGTTAGGTTGAACATTTTTTTACATTTTTATTCTCTCGTTTCGATTTCTTTTTGTTAGATTTCATAAAAATATATATATTAAATGAGAAGTTTTTAATAAACAAAAGATTTTTATTCTTAGGTTAGGTTAGGTTGAACATTTTTTACATTTTTATTCTCTCATTTCGATTTCTTTTTGTTAGATTTCATAAAAATATATATATTAAATGAGAAGTTTTCAATAAACAAAAGATTTTTATTCTTAGGTTAGGTTAGGTTGAACATTTTTTTACATTTTTATTCTCTCATTTCGATTTCTTTTTGTTAGATTTCATAAAAATATATATATTAAATGAGAAGTTTTCAATAAACAAAAGATTTTTATTCTTAGGTTAGGTTAGGTTGAACATTTTTTTACATTTTTATTCTCTCATTTCGATTTCTTTTTGTTAGATTTCATAAAAATATACATATTAAATGAGAAGTTTTCAATAAACAAAAGATTTTTATTCTTAGGTTAGGTTAGGTCGAACATTTTTTTACATTTTTATTCTCTCATTTCGATTTCTTTTTGTTAGATTTCATAAAAATATACATATTAAATGAGAAGTTTTCAATAAACAAAAGATTTTTATTCTTAGGTTAGGTTAGGTTGAACATTTTTTTACATTTTTATTCTCTCATTTCGATTTCTTTTTGTTAGATTTCATAAAAATATACATATTAAATGAGAAGTTTTCAATAAACAAAAGATTTTTATTCTTAGGTTAGGTTAGGTCGAACATTTTTTTACATTTTTATTCTCTCATTTCGATTTCTTTTTGTTAGATTTCATAAAAATATACATATTAAATGAGAAGTTTTCAATAAACAAAAGATTTTTATTCTTAGGTTAGGTTAGGTTGAACATTTTTTTACATTTTTATTCTCTCGTTTCGATTTCTTTTTGTTAGATTTCATAAAAATATATATATTAAATGAGAAGTTTTTAATAAACAAAAGATTTTTATTCTTAGGTTAGGTTAGGTTGAACATTTTTTACATTTTTATTCTCTCATTTCGATTTATTTTTGTTAGATTTCATAAAAATATATATATTAAATGAGCGCGAATTCCCGCGGGTTGTATACCATCTTGAAGGCCCCTCGGAGCCCGAACGATCGACACCAGTTTCAACTGAATCCGAGCAGGGAAAATTGAAAAAATCGGTTTTCGCCACTTACCGCCCGCACCTTCCCGCGCATTCCCGCGGCTTGTATACCACCTTGATGGCCCCTCGGAGCCCGAACGATCAACACCAGTTTTAACTGAATCCGAGCAGGGAAAACTGAAAAAATCGGTTTTCGCCACTTACCGCCCGCACCTTCCCGCGCATTCCCGCGGGTTGTATACCATCTTGAAGGCCCCTCGGAGCCCGAACGATCGACACCAGTTTCAACTGAATACGAGCAGGGAAAATTGAAAAAATCGGTTTTCGCCACTTACCGCCCGCACCTTCCCGCGCATTCCCGCGGCTTGTATACCACCTTGAAGGCCCCTCGGAGCCCGAACGATCAACACCAGTTTTAACTGAATCCGAGCAGGGAAAACTGAAAAAATCGGTTTTCGCCACTTACCGCCCGCACCTTCCCGCGCATTCCCGCGGGTTGTATACCACCTTGAAGGCCCCTCGGAGTCCGAACGATCGACACCAGTTTCAACTGAATCCGAGCGAAGAAATTTGAAAAAATCGGTTTTCGCCACTTACCGCCCGCACCTTCCCGCGCATTCTCGCGGGTTGTATACCACCTTGAAGGCCCCTCGGAGCCTGAACGATCGACACCAGTTTCAACCGAATCCGAGCGGGGAAAATTGAAAAAATCGGTTTTCGCCACTTACCGCCCGCACCTTTCCGCGCATTCCCGCGGGTTGTATATTACCTTGAAGGCCCCTCGGAGCCCGAACGATCAACACCAGTTTCAACTGAATCCGAGCAGGGAAAACTGAAAAAAACGGTTTTTGCCACTTACCGCCTGCACCTTCCCGCGCAGTCCCGCGGGTTGTATACCACCTTGAAGGCCCCTCGGAGCTTGAACGATCGACACCAGTTTCAACTGAATCCGAGCGGGGAAAACTGAAAAAATCGGTTTTCGCCACTTACCGCCCGCACCTTCCCGCGCATTCCCGCGATTTGTATACCACCTTGAAGGCCCCTCGGAGCCTGAACGATCGACACCAGTTTCAACCGAATCCGAGCGGGGAAAATTGAAAAATTCGGTTTTCGCCACTTACCGCCCGCACCTTTCCGCGCATTCCCGCGGGTTGTATACCACCTTGAAGACCCCTCGGAGCCCGAACGATCAACACCAGTTTCAACTGAATCCGAGCAGGGAAAACTGAAAAAATCGGTTTTCGCCACTTACCGCCTGCACCTTCCCGCGCATTCCCGCGGGTTGTATATCACCTTGAAGGTCCCTCGGAGCTTGAACGATCGACATCAGTTTCAACTGAATCCGAGCGGGGAAAACTGAAAAATTCGGTTTTCGCCACTTACCGCCCGCACCTTCCCGCGCATTCCCGCGTTTTGTATACCACCTTGAAGGCCCCTCGGAGCCTGAACGATCGACACCACTTTCAACCGAATCCGAGCGGGGAAAACTGAAAAAATCGGTTTTCGCCACTTACCGCCCGCACCTTCCCGCGCATTCCCGCGGGTTGTATACCACGACACCAGTTACAACCGAATCCGAGCGGGGAAAACTGAAAAGTTTTCAATAAACAAAAGATTTTTATTCTTAGGTTAGGTTAGGTTGAACATTTTTTTACATTTTTATTCTCTCATTTCGATTTCTTTTTGTTAGATTTCATAAAAATATATATATTAAATGAGAAGTTTTCAATAAACAAAAGATTTTTATTCTTAGGTTAGGTTAGGTTGAACATTTTTTTACATTTTTATTCTCTCATTTCGATTTCTTTTTGTTAGATTTCATAAAAATATATATATTAAATGAGAAGTTTTCAATAAACAAAAGATTTTTATTCTTAGGTTAGGTTAGGTTGAACATTTTTTTACATTTTTATTCTCTCATTTCGATTTCTTTTTGTTAGATTTCATAAAAATATATATATTAAATGAGAAGTTTTCAATAAACAAAAGATTTTTATTCTTAGGTTAGGTTAGGTTGAACATTTTTTTACATTTTTATTCTCTCATTTCGATTTCTTTTTGTTAGATTTCATAAAAATATACATATTAAATGAGAAGTTTTCAATAAACAAAAGATTTTTATTCTTAGGTTAGGTTAGGTTGAACATTTTTTTACATTTTTATTCTCTCATTTCGATTTCTTTTTGTTAGATTTCATAAAAATATATATATTAAATGAGAAGTTTTCAATAAACAAAAGATTTTTATTCTTAGGTTAGGTTAGGTCGAACATTTTTTTACATTTTTATTCTCTCATTTCGATTTCTTTTTGTTAGATTTCATAAAAATATACATATTAAATGAGAAGTTTTCAATAAACAAAAGATTTTTATTCTTAGGTTAGGTTAGGTTGAACATTTTTTTACATTTTTATTCTCTCATTTCGATTTCTTTTTGTTAGATTTCATAAAAATATACATATTAAATGAGAAGTTTTCAATAAACAAAAGATTTTTATTCTTAGGTTAGGTTAGGTCGAACATTTTTTTACATTTTTATTCTCTCATTTCGATTTCTTTTTGTTAGATTTCATAAAAATATACATATTAAATGAGAAGTTTTCAATAAACAAAAGATTTTTATTCTTAGGTTAGGTTAGGTTGAACATTTTTTTACATTTTTATTCTCTCGTTTCGATTTCTTTTTGTTAGATTTCATAAAAATATATATATTAAATGAGAAGTTTTTAATAAACAAAAGATTTTTATTCTTAGGTTAGGTTAGGTTGAACATTTTTTACATTTTTATTCTCTCATTTCGATTTATTTTTGTTAGATTTCAAAAAAATATATATATTAAATGAGCGCGAATTCCCGCGGGTTGTATACCATCTTGAAGGCCCCTCGGAGCCCGAACGATCGACACCAGTTTCAACTGAATCCGAGCAGGGAAAATTGAAAAAATCGGTTTTCGCCACTTACCGCCCGCACCTTCCCGCGCATTCCCGCGGCTTGTATACCACCTTGATGGCCCCTCGGAGCCCGAACGATCAACACCAGTTTTAACTGAATCCGAGCAGGGAAAACTGAAAAAATCGGTTTTCGCCACTTACCGCCCGCACCTTCCCGCGCATTCCCGCGGGTTGTATACCATCTTGAAGGCCCCTCGGAGCCCGAACGATCGACACCAGTTTCAACTGAATACGAGCAGGGAAAATTGAAAAAATCGGTTTTCGCCACTTACCGCCCGCACCTTCCCGCGCATTCCCGCGGGTTGTATACCACCTTGAAGGCCCCTCGGAGCCCGAACGATCAACACCAGTTTTAACTGAATCCGAGCAGGGAAAACTGAAAAAATCGGTTTATTCGCCACTTACCGCCCGCACCTTCCCGCGCATTCCCGCGGGTTGTATACCACCTTGAAGGCCCCTCGGAGTCCGAACGATCGACACCAGTTTCAACTGAATCCGAGCGAAGAAATTTGAAAAAATCGGTTTTCGCCACTTACCGCCCGCACCTTCCCGCGCATTCTCGCGGGTTGTATACCACCTTGAAGGCCCCTCGGAGCCTGAACGATCGACACCAGTTTCAACCGAATCCGAGCGGGGAAAATTGAAAAAATCGGTTTTCGCCACTTACCGCCCGCACCTTTCCGCGCATTCCCGCGGGTTGTATATTACCTTGAAGGCCCCTCGGAGCCCGAACGATCAACACCAGTTTCAACTGAATCCGAGCAGGGAAAACTGAAAAAAACGGTTTTTGCCACTTACCGCCTGCACCTTCCCGCGCAGTCCCGCGGGTTGTATACCACCTTGAAGGCCCCTCGGAGCTTGAACGATCGACACCAGTTTCAACTGAATCCGAGCGGGGAAAACTGAAAAAATCGGTTTTCGCCACTTACCGCCCGCACCTTCCCGCGCATTCCCGCGATTTGTATACCACCTCGAAGGCCCCTCGGAGCCTGAACGATCGACACCAGTTTCAACCGAATCCGAGCGGGGAAAATTGAAAAATTCGGTTTTCGCCACTTACCGCCCGCACCTTTCCGCGCATTCCCGCGGGTTGTATACCACCTTGAAGACCCCTCGGAGCCCGAACGATCAACACCAGTTTCAACTGAATCCGAGCAGGGAAAACTGAAAAAATCGGTTTTCGCCACTTACCGCCTGCACCTTCCCGCGCATTCCCGCGGGTTGTATATCACCTTGAAGGTCCCTCGGAGCTTGAACGATCGACATCAGTTTCAACTGAATCCGAGCGGGGAAAACTGAAAAATTCGGTTTTCGCCACTTACCGCCCGCACCTTCCCGCGCATTCCCGCGTTTTGTATACCACCTTGAAGGCCCCTCGGAGCCTGAACGATCGACACCACTTTCAACCGAATCCGAGCGGGGAAAACTGAAAAAATCGGTTTTCGCCACTTACCGCCCGCACCTTCCCGCGCATTCCCGCGGGTTGTATACTACGACACCAGTTACAACCGAATCCGAGCGGGGAAAACTGAAAAGTTTTCAATAAACAAAAGATTTTTATTCTTAGGTTAGGTTAGGTTGAACATTTTTTTACATTTTTATTCTCTCATTTCGATTTCTTTTTGTTAGATTTCATAAAAATATATATATTAAATGAGAAGTTTTCAATAAACAAAAGATTTTTATTCTTAGGTTAGGTTAGGTTGAACATTTTTTTACATTTTTATTCTCTCATTTCGATTTCTTTTTGTTAGATTTCATAAAAATATATATATTAAATGAGAAGTTTTCAATAAACAAAAGATTTTTATTCTTAGGTTAGGTTAGGTTGAACATTTTTTTACATTTGTATTCTCTCATTTCGATTTCTTTTTGTTAGATTTCATAAAAATATACATATTGAATGAGAAGTTTTCAATAAACAAAAGATTTTTATTCTTAGGTTAGGTTAGGTTGAACATTTTTTTACATTTTTATTCTCTCATTTCGATTTCTTTTTGTTAGATTTCATAAAAATATATATATTAAATTAGAAGTTTTCAATAAACAAAAGATTTTTATTCTTAGGTTAGGTTAGGTTGAACATTTTTTTACATTTTTATTCTCTCATTTCGATTTCTTTTTGTTAGATTTCATAAAAATATACATATTAAATGAGAAGTTTTCAATAAACAAAAGATTTTTATTCTTAGGTTAGGTTAGGTTGAACATTTTTTTACATTTTTATTCTCTCATTTCGATTTCTTTTTGTTAGATTTCATAAAAATATATATATTAAATGAGAAGTTTTCAATAAACAAAAGATTTTTATTCTTAGGTTAGGTTAGGTTGTACATTTTTTTACATTTTTATTCTCTCATTTCGATTTCTTTTTGTTAGATTTCATAAAAATATATATATTAAATGAGAAGTTTTCAATAAACAAAAGATTTTTATTCTTAGGTTAGGTTAGGTTGAACATTTTTTTACATTTTTATTCTCTCATTTCGATTTCTTTTTGTTAGATTTCATAAAAATATACATATTAAATGAGAAGTTTTCAATAAACAAAAGATTTTTATTCTTAGGTTAGGTTAGGTCGAACATTTTTTTACATTTTTATTCTCTCATTTCGATTTCTTTTTGTTAGATTTCATAAAAATATACATATTAAATGAGAAGTATTCAATAAACAAAAGATTTTTATTCTTAGGTTAGGTTAGGTTGAACATTTTTTTACATTTTTATTCTCTCATTTCGATTTCTTTTTGTTAGATTTCATAAAAATATACATATTAAATGAGAAGTTTTCAATAAACAAAAGATTTTTATTCTTAGGTTAGGTTAGGTCGAACATTTTTTTACATTTTTATTCTCTCATTTCGATTTCTTTTTGTTAGATTTCATAAAAATATACATATTAAATGAGAAGTTTTCAATAAACAAAAGATTTTTATTCTTAGGTTAGGTTAGGTTGAACATTTTTTTACATTTTTATTCTCTCGTTTCGATTTCTTTTTGTTAGATTTCATAAAAATATATATATTAAATGAGAAGTTTTTAATAAACAAAAGATTTTTATTCTTAGGTTAGGTTAGGTTGAACATTTTTTACATTTTTATTCTCTCATTTCGATTTATTTTTGTTAGATTTCATAAAAATATATATATTAAATGAGCGCGAATTCCCGCGGGTTGTATACCATCTTGAAGGCCCCTCGGAGCCCGAACGATCGACACCAGTTTCAACTGAATCCGAGCAGGGAAAATTGAAAAAATCGGTTTTCGCCACTTACCGCCCGCACCTTCCCGCGCATTCCCGCGGCTTGTATACCACCTTGATGGCCCCTCGGAGCCCGAACGATCAACACCAGTTTTAACTGAATCCGAGCAGGGAAAACTGAAAAAATCGGTTTTCGCCACTTACCGCCCGCACCTTCCCGCGCATTCCCGCGGGTTGTATACCACGACACCAGTTACAACCGAATCCGAGCGGGGAAAACTGAAAAGTTTTCAATAAACAAAAGATTTTTATTCTTAGGTTAGGTTAGGTTGAACATTTTTTTACATTTTTATTCTCTCATTTCGATTTCTTTTTGTTAGATTTCATAAAAATATATATATTAAATGAGAAGTTTTCAATAAACAAAAGATTTTTATTCTTAGGTTAGGTTAGGTTGAACATTTTTTTACATTTTTATTCTCTCATTTCGATTTCTTTTTGTTAGATTTCATAAAAATATATATATTAAATGAGAAGTTTTCAATAAACAAAAGATTTTTATTCTTAGGTTAGGTTAGGTTGAACATTTTTTTACATTTGTATTCTCTCATTTCGATTTCTTTTTGTTAGATTTCATAAAAATATACATATTGAATGAGAAGTTTTCAATAAACAAAAGATTTTTATTGTTAGGTTAGGTTAGGTTGAACATTTTTTTACATTTTTATTCTCTCATTTCGATTTCTTTTTGTTAGATTTCATAAAAATATATATATTAAATGAGAAGTTTTCAATAAACAAAAGATTTTTATTCTTAGGTTAGGTTAGGTTGAACATTTTTTTACATTTTTATTCTCTCATTTCGATTTCTTTTTGTTAGATTTCATAAAAATATACATATTAAATGAGAAGTTTTCAATAAACAAAAGATTTTTATTCTTAGGTTAGGTTAGGTCGAACATTTTTTTACATTTTTATTCTCTCATTTCGATTTCTTTTTGTTAGATTTCATAAAAATATACATATTAAATGAGAAGTTTTCAATAAACAAAAGATTTTTATTCTTAGGTTAGGTTAGGTTGAACATTTTTTTACATTTTTATTCTCTCATTTCGATTTCTTTTTGTTAGATTTCATAAAAATATACATATTAAATGAGAAGTTTTCAATAAACAAAAGATTTTTATTCTTAGGTTAGGTTAGGTCGAACATTTTTTTACATTTTTATTCTCTCATTTCGATTTCTTTTTGTTAGATTTCATAAAAATATACATATTAAATGAGAAGTTTTCAATAAACAAAAGATTTTTATTCTTAGGTTAGGTTAGGTTGAACATTTTTTTACATTTTTATTCTCTCGTTTCGATTTCTTTTTGTTAGATTTCATAAAAATATATATATTAAATGAGAAGTTTTTAATAAACAAAAGATTTTTATTCTTAGGTTAGGTTAGGTTGAACATTTTTTACATTTTTATTCTCTCATTTCGATTTATTTTTGTTAGATTTCATAAAAATATATATATTAAATGAGCGCGAATTCCCGCGGGTTGTATACCATCTTGAAGGCCCCTCGGAGCCCGAACGATCGACACCAGTTTCAACTGAATCCGAGCAGGGAAAATTGAAAAAATCGGTTTTCGCCACTTACCGCCCGCACCTTCCCGCGCATTCCCGCGGCTTGTATACCACCTTGATGGCCCCTCGGAGCCCGAACGATCAACACCAGTTTTAACTGAATCCGAGCAGGGAAAACTGAAAAAATCGGTTTTCGCCACTTACCGCCCGCACCTTCCCGCGCATTCCCGCGGGTTGTATACCATCTTGAAGGCCCCTCGGAGCCCGAACGATCGACACCAGTTTCAACTGAATACGAGCAGGGAAAATTGAAAAAATCGGTTTTCGCCACTTACCGCCCGCACCTTCCCGCGCATTCCCGCGGCTTGTATACCACCTTGAAGGCCCCTCGGAGCCCGAACGATCAACACCAGTTTTAACTGAATCCGAGCAGGGAAAACTGAAAAAATCGGTTTTCGCCACTTACCGCCCGCACCTTCCCGCGCATTCCCGCGGGTTGTATACCACCTTGAAGGCCCCTCGGAGTCCGAACGATCGACACCAGTTTCAACTGAATCCGAGCGAAGAAATTTGAAAAAATCGGTTTTCGCCACTTACCGCCCGCACCTTCCCGCGCATTCTCGCGGGTTGTATACCACCTTGAAGGCCCCTCGGAGCCTGAACGATCGACACCAGTTTCAACCGAATCCGAGCGGGGAAAATTGAAAAAATCGGTTTTCGCCACTTACCGCCCGCACCTTTCCGCGCATTCCCGCGGGTTGTATATTACCTTGAAGGCCCCTCGGAGCCCGAACGATCAACACCAGTTTCAACTGAATCCGAGCAGGGAAAACTGAAAAAAACGGTTTTTGCCACTTACCGCCTGCACCTTCCCGCGCAGTCCCGCGGGTTGTATACCACCTTGAAGGCCCCTCGGAGCTTGAACGATCGACACCAGTTTCAACTGAATCCGAGCGGGGAAAACTGAAAAAATCGGTTTTCGCCACTTACCGCCCGCACCTTCCCGCGCATTCCCGCGATTTGTATACCACCTTGAAGGCCCCTCGGAGCCTGAACGATCGACACCAGTTTCAACCGAATCCGAGCGGGGAAAATTGAAAAATTCGGTTTTCGCCACTTACCGCCCGCACCTTTCCGCGCATTCCCGCGGGTTGTATACCACCTTGAAGACCCCTCGGAGCCCGAACGATCAACACCAGTTTCAACTGAATCCGAGCAGGGAAAACTGAAAAAATCGGTTTTCGCCACTTACCGCCTGCACCTTCCCGCGCATTCCCGCGGGTTGTATACCACCTTGAAGGCCCCTCGGAGCCTGAACGATCGACACCACTTTCAACCGAATCCGAGCGGGGAAAACTGAAAAAATCGGTTTTCGCCACTTACCGCCCGCACCTTCCCGCGCATTCCCGCGGGTTGTATACCACGACACCAGTTACAACCGAATCCGAGCGGGGAAAACTGAAAAGTTTTCAATAAACAAAAGATTTTTATTCTTAGGTTAGGTTAGGTTGAACATTTTTTTACATTTTTATTCTCTCATTTCGATTTCTTTTTGTTAGATTTCATAAAAATATACATATTAAATGAGAAGTTTTCAATAAACAAAAGATTTTTATTCTTAGGTTAGGTTAGGTCGAACATTTTTTTACATTTTTATTCTCTCATTTCGATTTCTTTTTGTTAGATTTCATAAAAATATACATATTGAATGAGAAGTTTTCAATAAACAAAAGATTTTTATTCTTAGGTTAGGTTAGGTTGAACATTTTTTTACATTTTTATTCTCTCATTTCGATTTCTTTTTGTTAGATTTCATAAAAATATATATATTAAATGAGAAGTTTTCAATAAACAAAAGATTTTTATTCTTAGGTTAGGTTAGGTTGAACATTTTTTTACATTTGTATACTCTCATTTCGATTTCTTTTTGTTAGATTTCATAAAAATATACATATTGAATGAGAAGTTTTCAATAAACAAAAGATTTTTATTCTTAGGTTAGGTTAGGTTGAACATTTTTTTACATTTTTATTCTCTCATTTCGATTTCTTTTTGTTAGATTTCATAAAAATATATATATTAAATGAGAAGTTTTCAATAAACAAAAGATTTTTATTCTTAGGTTAGGTTAGGTTGAACATTTTTTTACATTTGTATACTCTCATTTCGATTTCTTTTTGTTAGATTTCATAAAAATATACATATTGAATGAGAAGTTTTCAATAAACAAAAGATTTTTATTCTTAGGTTAGGTTAGGTTGAACATTTTTTTACATTTTTATTCTCTCATTTCGATTTCTTTTTGTTAGATTTCATAAAAATATATATATTAAATTAGAAGTTTTCAATAAACAAAAGATTTTTATTCTTAGGTTAGGTTAGGTTGAACATTTTTTTACATTTTTATTCTCTCATTTCGATTTCTTTTTGTTAGATTTCATAAAAATATACATATTAAATGAGAAGTTTTCAATAAACAAAAGATTTTTATTCTTAGGTTAGGTTAGGTTGAACATTTTTTTACATTTTTATTCTCTCATTTCGATTTCTTTTTGTTAGATTTCATAAAAATATATATATTAAATGAGAAGTTTTCAATAAACAAAAGATTTTTATTCTTAGGTTAGGTTAGGTTGAACATTTTTTTACATTTTTATTCTCTCATTTCGATTTCTTTTTGTTAGATTTCATAAAAATATATATATTAAATGAGAAGTTTTCAATAAACAAAAGATTTTTATTCTTAGGTTAGGTTAGGTTGAACATTTTTTTACATTTTTATTCTCTCATTTCGATTTCTTTTTGTTAGATTTCATAAAAATATACATATTAAATGAGAAGTTTTCAATAAACAAAAGATTTTTATTCTTAGGTTAGGTTAGGTCGAACATTTTTTTACATTTTTATTCTCTCATTTCGATTTCTTTTTGTTAGATTTCATAAAAATATACATATTAAATGAGAAGTTTTCAATAAACAAAAGATTTTTATTCTTAGGTTAGGTTAGGTTGAACATTTTTTTACATTTTTATTCTCTCATTTCGATTTCTTTTTGTTAGATTTCATAAAAATATACATATTAAATGAGAAGTTTTCAATAAACAAAAGATTTTTATTCTTAGGTTAGGTTAGGTCGAACATTTTTTTACATTTTTATTCTCTCATTTCGATTTCTTTTTGTTAGATTTCATAAAAATATACATATTAAATGAGAAGTTTTCAATAAACAAAAGATTTTTATTCTTAGGTTAGGTTAGGTTGAACATTTTTTTACATTTTTATTCTCTCGTTTCGATTTCTTTTTGTTAGATTTCATAAAAATATATATATTAAATGAGAAGTTTTTAATAAACAAAAGATTTTTATTCTTAGGTTAGGTTAGGTTGAACATTTTTTACATTTTTATTCTCTCATTTCGATTTATTTTTGTTAGATTTCATAAAAATATATATATTAAATGAGCGCGAATTCCCGCGGGTTGTATACCATCTTGAAGGCCCCTCGGAGCCCGAACGATCGACACCAGTTTCAACTGAATCCGAGCAGGGAAAATTGAAAAAATCGGTTTTCGCCACTTACCGCCCGCACCTTCCCGCGCATTCCCGCGGCTTGTATACCACCTTGATGGCCCCTCGGAGCCCGAACGATCAACACCAGTTTTAACTGAATCCGAGCAGGGAAAACTGAAAAAATCGGTTTTCGCCACTTACCGCCCGCACCTTCCCGCGCATTCCCGCGGGTTGTATACCATCTTGAAGGCCCCTCGGAGCCCGAACGATCGACACCAGTTTCAACTGAATACGAGCAGGGAAAATTGAAAAAATCGGTTTTCGCCACTTACCGCCCGCACCTTCCCGCGCATTCCCGCGGCTTGTATACCACCTTGAAGGCCCCTCGGAGCCCGAACGATCAACACCAGTTTTAACTGAATCCGAGCAGGGAAAACTGAAAAAATCGGTTTTCGCCACTTACCGCCCGCACCTTCCCGCGCATTCCCGCGGGTTGTATACCACCTTGAAGGCCCCTCGGAGTCCGAACGATCGACACCAGTTTCAACTGAATCCGAGCGAAGAAATTTGAAAAAATCGGTTTTCGCCACTTACCGCCCGCACCTTCCCGCGCATTCTCGCGGGTTGTATACCACCTTGAAGGCCCCTCGGAGCCTGAACGATCGACACCAGTTTCAACCGAATCCGAGCGGGGAAAATTGAAAAAATCGGTTTTCGCCACTTACCGCCCGCACCTTTCCGCGCATTCCCGCGGGTTGTATATTACCTTGAAGGCCCCTCGGAGCCCGAACGATCAACACCAGTTTCAACTGAATCCGAGCAGGGAAAACTGAAAAAAACGGTTTTTGCCACTTACCGCCTGCACCTTCCCGCGCAGTCCCGCGGGTTGTATACCACCTTGAAGGCCCCTCGGAGCTTGAACGATCGACACCAGTTTCAACTGAATCCGAGCGGGGAAAACTGAAAAAATCGGTTTTCGCCACTTACCGCCCGCACCTTCCCGCGCATTCCCGCGATTTGTATACCACCTTGAAGGCCCCTCGGAGCCTGAACGATCGACACCAGTTTCAACCGAATCCGAGCGGGGAAAATTGAAAAATTCGGTTTTCGCCACTTACCGCCCGCACCTTTCCGCGCATTCTCGCGGGTTGTATACCACCTTGAAGGCCCCTCGGAGCCTGAACGATCGACACCAGTTTCAACCGAATCCGAGCGGGGAAAATTGAAAAAATCGGTTTTCGCCACTTACCGCCCGCACCTTTCCGCGCATTCCCGCGGGTTGTATATTACCTTGAAGGCCCCTCGGAGCCCGAACGATCAACACCAGTTTCAACTGAATCCGAGCAGGGAAAACTGAAAAAAACGGTTTTTGCCACTTACCGCCTGCACCTTCCCGCGCAGTCCCGCGGGTTGTATACCACCTTGAAGGCCCCTCGGAGCTTGAACGATCGACACCAGTTTCAACTGAATCCGAGCGGGGAAAACTGAAAAAATCGGTTTTCGCCACTTACCGCCCGCACCTTCCCGCGCATTCCCGCGGGTTGTATACCACGACACCAGTTACAACCGAATCCGAGCGGGGAAAACTGAAAAGTTTTCAATAAACAAAAGATTTTTATTCTTAGGTTAGGTTAGGTTGAACATTTTTTTACATTTTTATTCTCTCATTTCGATTTCTTTTTGTTAGATTTCATAAAAATATATATATTAAATGAGAAGTTTTCAATAAACAAAAGATTTTTATTCTTAGGTTAGGTTAGGTTGAACATTTTTTTACATTTGTATTCTCTCATTTCGATTTCTTTTTGTTAGATTTCATAAAAATATACATATTGAATGAGAAGTTTTCAATAAACAAAAGATTTTTATTCTTAGGTTAGGTTAGGTTGAACATTTTTTTACATTTTTATTCTCTCATTTCGATTTCTTTTTGTTAGATTTCATAAAAATATATATATTAAATTAGAAGTTTTCAATAAACAAAAGATTTTTATTCTTAGGTTAGGTTAGGTTGAACATTTTTTTACATTTTTATTCTCTCATTTCGATTTCTTTTTGTTAGATTTCATAAAAATATACATATTAAATGAGAAGTTTTCAATAAACAAAAGATTTTTATTCTTAGGTTAGGTTAGGTTGAACATTTTTTTACATTTTTATTCTCTCATTTCGATTTCTTTTTGTTAGATTTCATAAAAATATATATATTAAATGAGAAGTTTTCAATAAACAAAAGATTTTTATTCTTAGGTTAGGTTAGGTTGAACATTTTTTTACATTTTTATTCTCTCATTTCGATTTCTTTTTGTTAGATTTCATAAAAATATATATATTAAATGAGAAGTTTTCAATAAACAAAAGATTTTTATTCTTAGGTTAGGTTAGGTTGAACATTTTTTTACATTTTTATTCTCTCATTTCGATTTCTTTTTGTTAGATTTCATAAAAATATACATATTAAATGAGAAGTTTTCAATAAACAAAAGATTTTTATTCTTAGGTTAGGTTAGGTCGAACATTTTTTTACATTTTTATTCTCTCATTTCGATTTCTTTTTGTTAGATTTCATAAAAATATACATATTAAATGAGAAGTTTTCAATAAACAAAAGATTTTTATTCTTAGGTTAGGTTAGGTTGAACATTTTTTTACATTTTTATTCTCTCATTTCGATTTCTTTTTGTTAGATTTCATAAAAATATACATATTAAATGAGAAGTTTTCAATAAACAAAAGATTTTTATTCTTAGGTTAGGTTAGGTCGAACATTTTTTTACATTTTTATTCTCTCATTTCGATTTCTTTTTGTTAGATTTCATAAAAATATACATATTAAATGAGAAGTTTTCAATAAACAAAAGATTTTTATTCTTAGGTTAGGTTAGGTTGAACATTTTTTTACATTTTTATTCTCTCGTTTCGATTTCTTTTTGTTAGATTTCATAAAAATATATATATTAAATGAGAAGTTTTTAATAAACAAAAGATTTTTATTCTTAGGTTAGGTTAGGTTGAACATTTTTTACATTTTTATTCTCTCATTTCGATTTATTTTTGTTAGATTTCATAAAAATATATATATTAAATGAGCGCGAATTCCCGCGGGTTGTATACCATCTTGAAGGCCCCTCGGAGCCCGAACGATCGACACCAGTTTCAACTGAATCCGAGCAGGGAAAATTGAAAAAATCGGTTTTCGCCACTTACCGCCCGCACCTTCCCGCGCATTCCCGCGGCTTGTATACCACCTTGATGGCCCCTCGGAGCCCGAACGATCAACACCAGTTTTAACTGAATCCGAGCAGGGAAAACTGAAAAAATCGGTTTTCGCCACTTACCGCCCGCACCTTCCCGCGCATTCCCGCGGGTTGTATACCATCTTGAAGGCCCCTCGGAGCCCGAACGATCGACACCAGTTTCAACTGAATACGAGCAGGGAAAATTGAAAAAATCGGTTTTCGCCACTTACCGCCCGCACCTTCCCGCGCATTCCCGCGGCTTGTATACCACCTTGAAGGCCCCTCGGAGCCCGAACGATCAACACCAGTTTTAACTGAATCCGAGCAGGGAAAACTGAAAAAATCGGTTTTCGCCACTTACCGCCCGCACCTTCCCGCGCATTCCCGCGGGTTGTATACCACCTTGAAGGCCCCTCGGAGTCCGAACGATCAACACCAGTTTCAACTGAATCCGAGCAGGGAAAACTGAAAAAATCGGTTTTCGCCACTTACCGCCTGCACCTTCCCGCGCATTCCCGCGGGTTGTATATCACCTTGAAGGTCCCTCGGAGCTTGAACGATCGACATCAGTTTCAACTGAATCCGAGCGGGGAAAACTGAAAAATTCGGTTTTCGCCACTTACCGCCCGCACCTTCCCGCGCATTCCCTTGTTTTGTATACCACCTTGAAGGCCCCTCGGAGCCTGAACGATCGACACCACTTTCAACCGAATCCGAGCGGGGAAAACTGAAAAAATCGGTTTTCGCCACTTACCGCCCGCACCTTCCCGCGCATTCCCGCGGGTTGTATACCACGACACCAGTTACAACCGAATCCGAGCGGGGAAAACTGAAAAGTTTTCAATAAACAAAAGATTTTTATTCTTAGGTTAGGTTAGGTTGAACATTTTTTTACATTTTTATTCTCTCATTTCGATTTCTTTTTGTTAGATTTCATAAAAATATATATATTAAATGAGAAGTTTTCAATAAACAAAAGATTTTTATTCTTAGGTTAGGTTAGGTTGAACATTTTTTTACATTTATATTCTCTCATTTCGATTTCTTTTTGTTAGATTTCATAAAAATATATATATTAAATGAGAAGTTTTCAATAAACAAAAGATTTTTATTCTTAGGTTAGGTTAGGTTGAACATTTTTTTACATTTGTATTCTCTCATTTCGATTTCTTTTTGTTAGATTTCATAAAAATATACATATTGAATGAGAAGTTTTCAATAAACAAAAGATTTTTATTCTTAGGTTAGGTTAGGTTAAACATTTTTTTACATTTTTATTCTCTCATTTCGATTTCTTTTTGTTAGATTTCATAAAAATATATATATTAAATTAGAAGTTTTCAATAAACAAAAGATTTTTATTCTTAGGTTAGGTTAGGTTGAACATTTTTTTACATTTTTATTCTCTCATTTCGATTTCTTTTTGTTAGATTTCATAAAAATATACATATTAAATGAGAAGTTTTCAATAAACAAAAGATTTTTATTCTTAGGTTAGGTTAGGTTGAACATTTTTTTACATTTTTATTCTCTCATTTCGATTTCTTTTTGTTAGATTTCATAAAAATATATATATTAAATGAGAAGTTTTCAATAAACAAAAGATTTTTATTCTTAGGTTAGGTTAGGTTGAACATTTTTTTACATTTTTATTCTCTCATTTCGATTTCTTTTTGTTAGATTTCATAAAAATATATATATTAAATGAGAAGTTTTCAATAAACAAAAGATTTTTATTCTTAGGTTAGGTTAGGTTGAACATTTTTTTACATTTTTATTCTCTCATTTCGATTTCTTTTTGTTAGATTTCATAAAAATATACATATTAAATGAGAAGTTTTCAATAAACAAAAGATTTTTATTCTTAGGTTAGGTTAGGTCGAACATTTTTTTACATTTTTATTCTCTCATTTCGATTTCTTTTTGTTAGATTTCATAAAAATATACATATTAAATGAGAAGTTTTCAATAAACAAAAGATTTTTATTCTTAGGTTAGGTTAGGTTGAACATTTTTTTACATTTTTATTCTCTCATTTCGATTTCTTTTTGTTAGATTTCATAAAAATATACATATTAAATGAGAAGTTTTCAATAAACAAAAGATTTTTATTCTTAGGTTAGGTTAGGTCGAACATTTTTTTACATTTTTATTCTCTCATTTCGATTTCTTTTTGTTAGATTTCATAAAAATATACATATTAAATGAGAAGTTTTCAATAAACAAAAGATTTTTATTCTTAGGTTAGGTTAGGTTGAACATTTTTTTACATTTTTATTCTCTCGTTTCGATTTCTTTTTGTTAGATTTCATAAAAATATATATATTAAATGAGAAGTTTTTAATAAACAAAAGATTTTTATTCTTAGGTTAGGTTAGGTTGAACATTTTTTACATTTTTATTCTCTCATTTCGATTTATTTTTGTTAGATTTCATAAAAATATATATATTAAATGAGCGCGAATTCCCGCGGGTTGTATACCATCTTGAAGGCCCCTCGGAGCCCGAACGATCGACACCAGTTTCAACTGAATCCGAGCAGGGAAAATTGAAAAAATCGGTTTTCGCCACTTACCGCCCGCACCTTCCCGCGCATTCCCGCGGCTTGTATACCACCTTGATGGCCCCTCGGAGCCCGAACGATCAACACCAGTTTTAACTGAATCCGAGCAGGGAAAACTGAAAAAATCGGTTTTCGCCACTTACCGCCCGCACCTTCCCGCGCATTCCCGCGGGTTGTATACCATCTTGAAGGCCCCTCGGAGCCCGAACGATCGACACCAGTTTCAACTGAATACGAGCAGGGAAAATTGAAAAAATCGGTTTTCGCCACTTACCGCCCGCACCTTCCCGCGCATTCCCGCGGCTTGTATACCACCTTGAAGGCCCCTCGGAGCCCGAACGATCAACACCAGTTTTAACTGAATCCGAGCAGGGAAAACTGAAAAAATCGGTTTTCGCCACTTACCGCCCGCACCTTCCCGCGCATTCCCGCGGGTTGTATACCACCTTGAAGGCCCCTCGGAGTCCGAACGATCGACACCAGTTTCAACTGAATCCGAGCGAAGAAATTTGAAAAAATCGGTTTTCGCCACTTACCGCCCGCACCTTCCCGCGCATTCTCGCGGGTTGTATACCACCTTGAAGGCCCCTCGGAGCCTGAACGATCGACACCAGTTTCAACCGAATCCGAGCGGGGAAAATTGAAAAAATCGGTTTTCGCCACTTACCGCCCGCACCTTTCCGCGCATTCCCGCGGGTTGTATATTACCTTGAAGGCCCCTCGGAGCCCGAACGATCAACACCAGTTTCAACTGAATCCGAGCAGGGAAAACTGAAAAAAACGGTTTTTGCCACTTACCGCCTGCACCTTCCCGCGCAGTCCCGCGGGTTGTATACCACCTTGAAGGCCCCTCGGAGCTTGAACGATCGACACCAGTTTCAACTGAATCCGAGCGGGGAAAACTGAAAAAATCGGTTTTCGCCACTTACCGCCCGCACCTTCCCGCGCATTCCCGCGATTTGTATACCACCTTGAAGGCCCCTCGGAGCCTGAACGATCGACACCAGTTTCAACCGAATCCGAGCGGGGAAAATTGAAAAATTCGGTTTTCGCCACTTACCGCCCGCACCTTTCCGCGCATTCCCGCGGGTTGTATACCACCTTGAAGACCCCTCGGAGCCCGAACGATCAACACCAGTTTCAACTGAATCCGAGCAGGGAAAACTGAAAAAATCGGTTTTCGCCACTTACCGCCTGCACCTTCCCGCGCATTCCCGCGGGTTGTATATCACCTTGAAGGTCCCTCGGAGCTTGAACGATCGACATCAGTTTCAACTGAATCCGAGCGGGGAAAACTGAAAAATTCGGTTTTCGCCACTTACCGCCCGCACCTTCCCGCGCATTCCCGCGATTTGTATACCACCTTGAAGGCCCCTCGGAGCCTGAACGATCGACACCACTTTCAACCGAATCCGAGCGGGGAAAACTGAAAAAATCGGTTTTCGCCACTTACCGCCCGCACCTTCCCGCGCATTCCCGCGGGTTGTATACCACGACACCAGTCACAACCGAATCCGAGCGGGGAAAACTGAAAAGTTTTCAATAAACAAAAGATTTTTATTCTTAGGTTAGGTTAGGTTGAACATTTTTTTACATTTTTATTCTCTCATTTCGATTTCTTTTTGTTAGATTTCATAAAAATATATATATTAAATGAGAAGTTTTCAATAAACAAAAGATTTTTATTCTTAGGTTAGGTTAGGTTGAACATTTTTTTACATTTTTATTCTCTCATTTCGATTTCTTTTTGTTAGATTTCATAAAAATATATATATTAAATGAGAAGTTTTCAATAAACAAAAGATTTTTATTCTTAGGTTAGGTTAGGTTGAACATTTTTTTACATTTGTATTCTCTCATTTCGATTTCTTTTTGTTAGATTTCATAAAAATATACATATTGAATGAGAAGTTTTCAATAAACAAAAGATTTTTATTCTTAGGTTAGGTTAGGTTGAACATTTTTTTACATTTTTATTCTCTCATTTCGATTTCTTTTTGTTAGATTTCATAAAAATATATATATTAAATTAGAAGTTTTCAATAAACAAAAGATTTTTATTCTTAGGTTAGGTTAGGTTGAACATTTTTTTACATTTTTATTCTCTCATTTCGATTTCTTTTTGTTAGATTTCATAAAAATATACATATTAAATGAGAAGTTTTCAATAAACAAAAGATTTTTATTCTTAGGTTAGGTTAGGTTGAACATTTTTTTACATTTTTATTCTCTCATTTCGATTTCTTTTTGTTAGATTTCATAAAAATATATATATTAAATGAGAAGTTTTCAATAAACAAAAGATTTTTATTCTTAGGTTAGGTTAGGTTGAACATTTTTTTACATTTTTATTCTCTCATTTCGATTTCTTTTTGTTAGATTTCATAAAAATATATATATTAAATGAGAAGTTTTCAATAAACAAAAGATTTTTATTCTTAGGTTAGGTTAGGTTGAACATTTTTTTACATTTTTATTCTCTCATTTCGATTTCTTTTTGTTAGATTTCATAAAAATATACATATTAAATGAGAAGTTTTCAATAAACAAAAGATTTTTATTCTTAGGTTAGGTTAGGTCGAACATTTTTTTACATTTTTATTCTCTCATTTCGATTTCTTTTTGTTAGATTTCATAAAAATATACATATTAAATGAGAAGTTTTCAATAAACAAAAGATTTTTATTCTTAGGTTAGGTTAGGTTGAACATTTTTTTACATTTTTATTCTCTCATTTCGATTTCTTTTTGTTAGATTTCATAAAAATATACATATTAAATGAGAAGTTTTCAATAAACAAAAGATTTTTATTCTTAGGTTAGGTTAGGTCGAACATTTTTTTACATTTTTATTCTCTCATTTCGATTTCTTTTTGTTAGATTTCATAAAAATATACATATTAAATGAGAAGTTTTCAATAAACAAAAGATTTTTATTCTTAGGTTAGGTTAGGTTGAACATTTTTTTACATTTTTATTCTCTCGTTTCGATTTCTTTTTGTTAGATTTCATAAAAATATATATATTAAATGAGAAGTTTTTAATAAACAAAAGATTTTTATTCTTAGGTTAGGTTAGGTTGAACATTTTTTACATTTTTATTCTCTCATTTCGATTTATTTTTGTTAGATTTCATAAAAATATATATATTAAATGAGCGCGAATTCCCGCGGGTTGTATACCATCTTGAAGGCCCCTCGGAGCCCGAACGATCGACACCAGTTTCAACTGAATCCGAGCAGGGAAAATTGAAAAAATCGGTTTTCGCCACTTACCGCCCGCACCTTCCCGCGCATTCCCGCGGCTTGTATACCACCTTGATGGCCCCTCGGAGCCCGAACGATCAACACCAGTTTTAACTGAATCCGAGCAGGGAAAACTGAAAAAATCGGTTTTCGCCACTTACCGCCCGCACCTTCCCGCGCATTCCCGCGGGTTGTATACCATCTTGAAGGCCCCTCGGAGCCCGAACGATCGACACCAGTTTCAACTGAATACGAGCAGGGAAAATTGAAAAAATCGGTTTTCGCCACTTACCGCCCGCACCTTCCCGCGCATTCCCGCGGCTTGTATACCACCTTGAAGGCCCCTCGGAGCCCGAACGATCAACACCAGTTTTAACTGAATCCGAGCAGGGAAAACTGAAAAAATCGGTTTTCGCCACTTACCGCCCGCACCTTCCCGCGCATTCCCGCGGGTTGTATACCACCTTGAAGGCCCCTCGGAGTCCGAACGATCGACACCAGTTTCAACTGAATCCGAGCGAAGAAATTTGAAAAAATCGGTTTTCGCCACTTACCGCCCGCACCTTCCCGCGCATTCTCGCGGGTTGTATACCACCTTGAAGGCCCCTCGGAGCCTGAACGATCGACACCAGTTTCAACCGAATCCGAGCGGGGAAAATTGAAAAAATCGGTTTTCGCCACTTACCGCCCGCACCTTTCCGCGCATTCCCGCGGGTTGTATATTACCTTGAAGGCCCCTCGGAGCCCGAACGATCAACACCAGTTTCAACTGAATCCGAGCAGGGAAAACTGAAAAAAACGGTTTTTGCCACTTACCGCCTGCACCTTCCCGCGCAGTCCCGCGGGTTGTATACCACCTTGAAGGCCCCTCGGAGCTTGAACGATCGACACCAGTTTCAACTGAATCCGAGCGGGGAAAACTGAAAAAATCGGTTTTCGCCACTTACCGCCCGCACCTTCCCGCGCATTCCCGCGATTTGTATACCACCTTGAAGGCCCCTCGGAGCCTGAACGATCGACACCAGTTTCAACCGAATCCGAGCGGGGAAAATTGAAAAATTCGGTTTTCGCCACTTACCGCCCGCACCTTTCCGCGCATTCCCGCGGGTTGTATACCACCTTGAAGACCCCTCGGAGCCCGAACGATCAACACCAGTTTCAACTGAATCCGAGCAGGGAAAACTGAAAAAATCGGTTTTCGCCACTTACCGCCTGCACCTTCCCGCGCATTCCCGCGGGTTGTATATCACCTTGAAGGTCCCTCGGAGCTTGAACGATCGACATCAGTTTCAACTGAATCCGAGCGGGGAAAACTGAAAAATTCGGTTTTCGCCACTTACCGCCCGCACCTTCCCGCGCATTCCCGCGTTTTGTATACCACCTTGAAGGCCCCTCGGAGCCTGAACGATCGACACCACTTTCAACCGAATCCGAGCGGGGAAAACTGAAAAAATCGGTTTTCGCCACTTACCGCCCGCACCTTCCCGCGCATTCCCGCGGGTTGTATACCACGACACCAGTTACAACCGAATCCGAGCGGGGAAAACTGAAAAGTTTTCAATAAACAAAAGATTTTTATTCTTAGGTTAGGTTAGGTTGAACATTTTTTTACATTTTTATTCTCTCATTTCGATTTCTTTTTGTTAGATTTCATAAAAATATATATATTAAATGAGAAGTTTTCAATAAACAAAAGATTTTTATTCTTAGGTTAGGTTAGGTTGAACATTTTTTTACATTTGTATTCTCTCATTTCGATTTCTTTTTGTTAGATTTCATAAAAATATACATATTGAATGAGAAGTTTTCAATAAACAAAAGATTTTTATTCTTAGGTTAGGTTAGGTTGAACATTTTTTTACATTTTTATTCTCTCATTTCGATTTCTTTTTGTTAGATTTCATAAAAATATACATATTAAATGAGAAGTTTTCAATAAACAAAAGATTTTTATTCTTAGGTTAGGTTAGGTCGAACATTTTTTTACATTTTTATTCTCTCATTTCGATTTCTTTTTGTTAGATTTCATAAAAATATACATATTAAATGAGAAGTTTTCAATAAACAAAAGATTTTTATTCTTAGGTTAGGTTAGGTTGAACATTTTTTTACATTTTTATTCTCTCATTTCGATTTCTTTTTGTTAGATTTCATAAAAATATATATATTAAATGAGAAGTTTTCAATAAACAAAAGATTTTTATTCTTAGGTTAGGTTAGGTTGAACATTTTTTTACATTTTTATTCTCTCATTTCGATTTCTTTTTGTTAGATTTCATAAAAATATATATATTAAATGAGAAGTTTTCAATAAACAAAAGATTTTTATTCTTAGGTTAGGTTAGGTTGAACATTTTTTTACATTTTTATTCTCTCATTTCGATTTCTTTTTGTTAGATTTCATAAAAATATACATATTAAATGAGAAGTTTTCAATAAACAAAAGATTTTTATTCTTAGGTTAGGTTAGGTCGAACATTTTTTTACATTTTTATTCTCTCATTTCGATTTCTTTTTGTTAGATTTCATAAAAATATACATATTAAATGAGAAGTTTTCAATAAACAAAAGATTTTTATTCTTAGGTTAGGTTAGGTTGAACATTTTTTTACATTTTTATTCTCTCATTTCGATTTCTTTTTGTTAGATTTCATAAAAATATACATATTAAATGAGAAGTTTTCAATAAACAAAAGATTTTTATTCTTAGGTTAGGTTAGGTCGAACATTTTTTTACATTTTTATTCTCTCATTTCGATTTCTTTTTGTTAGATTTCATAAAAATATACATATTAAATGAGAAGTTTTCAATAAACAAAAGATTTTTATTCTTAGGTTAGGTTAGGTTGAACATTTTTTTACATTTTTATTCTCTCGTTTCGATTTCTTTTTGTTAGATTTCATAAAAATATATATATTAAATGAGAAGTTTTTAATAAACAAAAGATTTTTATTCTTAGGTTAGGTTAGGTTGAACATTTTTTACATTTTTATTCTCTCATTTCGATTTATTTTTGTTAGATTTCATAAAAATATATATATTAAATGAGCGCGAATTCCCGCGGGTTGTATACCATCTTGAAGGCCCCTCGGAGCCCGAACGATCGACACCAGTTTCAACTGAATCCGAGCAGGGAAAATTGAAAAAATCGGTTTTCGCCACTTACCGCCCGCACCTTCCCGCGCATTCCCGCGGCTTGTATACCACCTTGATGGCCCCTCGGAGCCCGAACGATCAACACCAGTTTTAACTGAATCCGAGCAGGGAAAACTGAAAAAATCGGTTTTCGCCACTTACCGCCCGCACCTTCCCGCGCATTCCCGCGGGTTGTATACCATCTTGAAGGCCCCTCGGAGCCCGAACGATCGACACCAGTTTCAACTGAATACGAGCAGGGAAAATTGAAAAAATCGGTTTTCGCCACTTACCGCCCGCACCTTCCCGCGCATTCCCGCGGCTTGTATACCACCTTGAAGGCCCCTCGGAGCCCGAACGATCAACACCAGTTTTAACTGAATCCGAGCAGGGAAAACTGAAAAAATCGGTTTTCGCCACTTACCGCCCGCACCTTCCCGCGCATTCCCGCGGGTTGTATACCACCTTGAAGGCCCCTCGGAGTCCGAACGATCGACACCAGTTTCAACTGAATCCGAGCGAAGAAATTTGAAAAAATCGGTTTTCGCCACTTACCGCCCGCACCTTCCCGCGCATTCTCGCGGGTTGTATACCACCTTGAAGGCCCCTCGGAGCCTGAACGATCGACACCAGTTTCAACCGAATCCGAGCGGGGAAAATTGAAAAAATCGGTTTTCGCCACTTACCGCCCGCACCTTTCCGCGCATTCCCGCGGGTTGTATATTACCTTGAAGGCCCCTCGGAGCCCGAACGATCAACACCAGTTTCAACTGAATCCGAGCAGGGAAAACTGAAAAAAACGGTTTTTGCCACTTACCGCCTGCACCTTCCCGCGCAGTCCCGCGGTTTGTATACCACCTTGAAGGCCCCTCGGAGCTTGAACGATCGACACCAGTTTCAACTGAATCCGAGCGGGGAAAACTGAAAAAATCGGTTTTCGCCACTTACCGCCCGCACCTTCCCGCGCATTCCCGCGATTTGTATACCACCTTGAAGGCCCCTCGGAGCCTGAACGATCGACACCAGTTTCAACCGAATCCGAGCGGGGAAAATTGAAAAATTCGGTTTTTGCCACTTACCGCCCGCACCTTTCCGCGCATTCCCGCGGGTTGTATACCACCTTGAAGACCCCTCGGAGCCCGAACGATCAACACCAGTTTCAACTGAATCCGAGCAGGGAAAACTGAAAAAATCGGTTTTCGCCACTTACCGCCTGCACCTTCCCGCGCATTCCCGCGGGTTGTATATCACCTTGAAGGTCCCTCGGAGCTTGAACGATCGACATCAGTTTCAACTGAATCCGAGCGGGGAAAACTGAAAAATTCGGTTTTCGCCACTTACCGCCCGCACCTTCCCGCGCATTCCCGCGTTTTGTATACCACCTTGAAGGCCCCTCGGAGCCTGAACGATCGACACCACTTTCAACCGAATCCGAGCGGGGAAAACTGAAAAAATCGGTTTTCGCCACTTACCGCCCGCACCTTCCCGCGCATTCCCGCGGGTTGTATACCACGACACCAGTTACAACCGAATCCGAGCGGGGAAAACTGAAAAGTTTTCAATAAACAAAAGATTTTTATTCTTAGGTTAGGTTAGGTTGAACATTTTTTTACATTTTTATTCTCTCATTTCGATTTCTTTTTGTTAGATTTCATAAAAATATATATATTAAATGAGAAGTTTTCAATAAACAAAAGATTTTTATTCTTAGGTTAGGTTAGGTTGAACATTTTTTTACATTTTTATTCTCTCATTTCGATTTCTTTTTGTTAGATTTCATAAAAATATATATATTAAATGAGAAGTTTTCAATAAACAAAAGATTTTTATTCTTAGGTTAGGTTAGGTTGAACATTTTTTTACATTTGTATTCTCTCATTTCGATTTCTTTTTGTTAGATTTCATAAAAATATACATATTGAATGAGAAGTTTTCAATAAACAAAAGATTTTTATTCTTAGGTTAGGTTAGGTTGAACATTTTTTTACATTTTTATTCTCTCATTTCGATTTCTTTTTGTTAGATTTCATAAAAATATATATATTAAATTAGAAGTTTTCAATAAACAAAAGATTTTTATTCTTAGGTTAGGTTAGGTTGAACATTTTTTTACATTTTTATTCTCTCATTTCGATTTCTTTTTGTTAGATTTCATAAAAATATACATATTAAATGAGAAGTTTTCAATAAACAAAAGATTTTTATTCTTAGGTTAGGTTAGGTTGAACATTTTTTTACATTTTTATTCTCTCATTTCGATTTCTTTTTGTTAGATTTCATAAAAATATATATATTAAATGAGAAGTTTTCAATAAACAAAAGATTTTTATTCTTAGGTTAGGTTAGGTTGAACATTTTTTTACATTTTTATTCTCTCATTTCGATTTCTTTTTGTTAGATTTCATAAAAATATATATATTAAATGAGAAGTTTTCAATAAACAAAAGATTTTTATTCTTAGGTTAGGTTAGGTTGAACATTTTTTTACATTTTTATTCTCTCATTTCGATTTCTTTTTGTTAGATTTCATAAAAATATACATATTAAATGAGAAGTTTTCAATAAACAAAAGATTTTTATTCTTAGGTTAGGTTAGGTCGAACATTTTTTTACATTTTTATTCTCTCATTTCGATTTCTTTTTGTTAGATTTCATAAAAATATACATATTAAATGAGAAGTTTTCAATAAACAAAAGATTTTTATTCTTAGGTTAGGTTAGGTTGAACATTTTTTTACATTTTTATTCTCTCATTTCGATTTCTTTTTGTTAGATTTCATAAAAATATATATATTAAATGAGAAGTTTTTAATAAACAAAAGATTTTTATTCTTAGGTTAGGTTAGGTTGAACATTTTTTACATTTTTATTCTCTCATTTCGATTTATTTTTGTTAGATTTCATAAAAATATATATATTAAATGAGCGCGAATTCCCGCGGGTTGTATACCATCTTGAAGGCCCCTCGGAGCCCGAACGATCGACACCAGTTTCAACTGAATCCGAGCAGGGAAAATTGAAAAAATCGGTTTTCGCCACTTACCGCCCGCACCTTCCCGCGCATTCCCGCGGCTTGTATACCACCTTGATGGCCCCTCGGAGCCCGAACGATCAACACCAGTTTTAACTGAATCCGAGCAGGGAAAACTGAAAAAATCGGTTTTCGCCACTTACCGCCCGCACCTTCCCGCGCATTCCCGCGGGTTGTATACCATCTTGAAGGCCCCTCGGAGCCCGAACGATCGACACCAGTTTCAACTGAATACGAGCAGGGAAAATTGAAAAAATCGGTTTTCGCCACTTACCGCCCGCACCTTCCCGCGCATTCCCGCGGCTTGTATACCACCTTGAAGGCCCCTCGGAGCCCGAACGATCAACACCAGTTTTAACTGAATCCGAGCAGGGAAAACTGAAAAAATCGGTTTTCGCCATTTACCGCCCGCACCTTCCCGCGCATTCTCGCGGGTTGTATACCACCTTGAAGGCCCCTCGGAGCCTGAACGATCGACACCAGTTTCAACCGAATCCGAGCGGGGAAAATTGAAAAAATCGGTTTTCGCCACTTACCGCCCGCACCTTTCCGCGCATTCCCGCGGGTTGTATATTACCTTGAAGGCCCCTCGGAGCCCGAACGATCAACACCAGTTTCAACTGAATCCGAGCAGGGAAAACTGAAAAAAACGGTTTTTGCCACTTACCGCCTGCACCTTCCCGCGCAGTCCCGCGGGTTGTATACCACCTTGAAGGCCCCTCGGAGCTTGAACGATCGACACCAGTTTCAACTGAATCCGAGCGGGGAAAACTGAAAAAATCGGTTTTCGCCACTTACCGCCCGCACCTTCCCGCGCATTCCCGCGATTTGTATACCACCTTGAAGGCCCCTCGGAGCCTGAACGATCGACACCAGTTTCAACCGAATCCGAGCGGGGAAAATTGAAAAATTCGGTTTTCGCCACTTACCGCCCGCACCTTTCCGCGCATTCCCGCGGGTTGTATACCACCTTGAAGACCCCTCGGAGCCCGAACGATCAACACCAGTTTCAACTGAATCCGAGCAGGGAAAACTGAAAAAATCGGTTTTCGCCACTTACCGCCTGCACCTTCCCGCGCATTCCCGCGGGTTGTATATCACCTTGAAGGTCCCTCGGAGCTTGAACGATCGACATCAGTTTCAACTGAATCCGAGCGGGGAAAACTGAAAAATTCGGTTTTCGCCACTTACCGCCCGCACCTTCCCGCGCATTCCCGCGTTTTGTATACCACCTTGAAGGCCCCTCGGAGCCTGAACGATCGACACCACTTTCAACCGAATCCGAGCGGGGAAAACTGAAAAAATCGGTTTTCGCCACTTACCGCCCGCACCTTCCCGCGCATTCCCGCGGGTTGTATACCACGACACCAGTTACAACCGAATCCGAGCGGGGAAAACTGAAAAGTTTTCAATAAACAAAAGATTTTTATTCTTAGGTTAGGTTAGGTTGAACATTTTTTTACATTTTTATTCTCTCATTTCGATTTCTTTTTGTTAGATTTCATAAAAATATATATATTAAATGAGAAGTTTTCAATAAACAAAAGATTTTTATTCTTAGGTTAGGTTAGGTTGAACATTTTTTTACATTTTTATTCTCTCATTTCGATTTCTTTTTGTTAGATTTCATAAAAATATATATATTAAATGAGAAGTTTTCAATAAACAAAAGATTTTTATTCTTAGGTTAGGTTAGGTTGAACATTTTTTTACATTTGTATTCTCTCATTTCGATTTCTTTTTGTTAGATTTCATAAAAATATACATATTGAATGAGAAGTTTTCAATAAACAAAAGATTTTTATTCTTAGGTTAGGTTAGGTTGAACATTTTTTTACATTTTTATTCTCTCATTTCGATTTCTTTTTGTTAGATTTCATAAAAATATATATATTAAATTAGAAGTTTTCAATAAACAAAAGATTTTTATTCTTAGGTTAGGTTAGGTTGAACATTTTTTTACATTTTTATTCTCTCATTTCGATTTCTTTTTGTTAGATTTCATAAAAATATACATATTAAATGAGAAGTTTTCAATAAACAAAAGATTTTTATTCTTAGGTTAGGTTAGGTTGAACATTTTTTTACATTTTTATTCTCTCATTTCGATTTCTTTTTGTTAGATTTCATAAAAATATATATATTAAATGAGAAGTTTTCAATAAACAAAAGATTTTTATTCTTAGGTTAGGTTAGGTTGAACATTTTTTTACATTTTTATTCTCTCATTTCGATTTCTTTTTGTTAGATTTCATAAAAATATATATATTAAATGAGAAGTTTTCAATAAACAAAAGATTTTTATTCTTAGGTTAGGTTAGGTTGAACATTTTTTTACATTTTTATTCTCTCATTTCGATTTCTTTTTGTTAGATTTCATAAAAATATACATATTAAATGAGAAGTTTTCAATAAACAAAAGATTTTTATTCTTAGGTTAGGTTAGGTCGAACATTTTTTTACATTTTTATTCTCTCATTTCGATTTCTTTTTGTTAGATTTCATAAAAATATACATATTAAATGAGAAGTTTTCAATAAACAAAAGATTTTTATTCTTAGGTTAGGTTAGGTTGAACATTTTTTTACATTTTTATTCTCTCGTTTCGATTTCTTTTTGTTAGATTTCATAAAAATATATATATTAAATGAGAAGTTTTTAATAAACAAAAGATTTTTATTCTTAGGTTAGGTTAGGTTGAACATTTTTTACATTTTTATTCTCTCATTTCGATTTATTTTTGTTAGATTTCATAAAAATATATATATTAAATGAGCGCGAATTCCCGCGGGTTGTATACCATCTTGAAGGCCCCTCGGAGCCCGAACGATCGACACCAGTTTCAACTGAATCCGAGCAGGGAAAATTGAAAAAATCGGTTTTCGCCACTTACCGCCCGCACCTTCCCGCGCATTCCCGCGGCTTGTATACCACCTTGATGGCCCCTCGGAGCCCGAACGATCAACACCAGTTTTAACTGAATCCGAGCAGGGAAAACTGAAAAAATCGGTTTTCGCCACTTACCGCCCGCACCTTCCCGCGCATTCCCGCGGGTTGTATACCATCTTGAAGGCCCCTCGGAGCCCGAACGATCGACACCAGTTTCAACTGAATACGAGCAGGGAAAATTGAAAAAATCGGTTTTCGCCACTTACCGCCCGCACCTTCCCGCGCATTCCCGCGGCTTGTATACCACCTTGAAGGCCCCTCGGAGCCCGAACGATCAACACCAGTTTTAACTGAATCCGAGCAGGGAAAACTGAAAAAATCGGTTTTCGCCACTTACCGCCCGCACCTTCCCGCGCATTCCCGCGGGTTGTATACCACCTTGAAGGCCCCTCGGAGTCCGAACGATCGACACCAGTTTCAACTGAATCCGAGCGAAGAAATTTGAAAAAATCGGTTTTCGCCATTTACCGCCCGCACCTTCCCGCGCATTCTCGTGGGTTGTATACCACCTTGAAGGCCCCTCGGAGCCTGAACGATCGACACCAGTTTCAACCGAATCCGAGCGGGGAAAATTGAAAAAATCGGTTTTCGCCACTTACCGCCCGCACCTTTCCGCGCATTCCCGCGGGTTGTATATTACCTTGAAGGCCCCTCGGAGCCCGAACGATCAACACCAGTTTCAACTGAATCCGAGCAGGGAAAACTGAAAAAAACGGTTTTTGCCACTTACCGCCTGCACCTTCCCGCGCAGTCCCGCGGGTTGTATACCACCTTGAAGGCCCCTCGGAGCTTGAACGATCGACACCAGTTTCAACTGAATCCGAGCGGGGAAAACTGAAAAAATCGGTTTTCGCCACTTACCGCCCGCACCTTCCCGCGCATTCCCGCGATTTGTATACCACCTTGAAGGCCCCTCGGAGCCTGAACGATCGACACCAGTTTCAACCGAATCCGAGCGGGGAAAATTGAAAAATTCGGTTTTCGCCACTTACCGCCCGCACCTTTCCGCGCATTCCCGCGGGTTGTATACCACCTTGAAGACCCCTCGGAGCCCGAACGATCAACACCAGTTTCAACTGAATCCGAGCAGGGAAAACTGAAAAAATCGGTTTTCGCCACTTACCGCCTGCACCTTCCCGCGCATTCCCGCGGGTTGTATATCACCTTGAAGGTCCCTCGGAGCTTGAACGATCGACATCAGTTTCAACTGAATCCGAGCGGGGAAAACTGAAAAATTCGGTTTTCGCCACTTACCGCCCGCACCTTCCCGCGCATTCCCGCGTTTTGTATACCACCTTGAAGGCCCCTCGGAGCCTGAACGATCGACACCACTTTCAACCGAATCCGAGCGGGGAAAACTGAAAAAATCGGTTTTCGCCACTTACCGCCCGCACCTTCCCGCGCATTCCCGCGGGTTGTATACCACGACACCAGTTACAACCGAATCCGAGCGGGGAAAACTGAAAAGTTTTCAATAAACAAAAGATTTTTATTCTTAGGTTAGGTTAGGTTGAACATTTTTTTACATTTTTATTCTCTCATTTCGATTTCTTTTTGTTAGATTTCATAAAAATATATATATTAAATGAGAAGTTTTCAATAAACAAAAGATTTTTATTCTTAGGTTAGGTTAGGTTGAACATTTTTTTACATTTTTATTCTCTCATTTCGATTTCTTTTTGTTAGATTTCATAAAAATATACATATTAAATGAGAAGTTTTCAATAAACAAAAGATTTTTATTCTTAGGTTAGGTTAGGTTGAACATTTTTTTACATTTTTATTCTCTCATTTCGATTTCTTTTTGTTAGATTTCATAAAAATATATATATTAAATGAGAAGTTTTCAATAAACAAAAGATTTTTATTCTTAGGTTAGGTTAGGTTGAACATTTTTTTACATTTTTATTCTCTCATTTCGATTTCTTTTTGTTAGATTTCATAAAAATATATATATTAAATGAGAAGTTTTCAATAAACAAAAGATTTTTATTCTTAGGTTAGGTTAGGTTGAACATTTTTTTACATTTTTATTCTCTCATTTCGATTTCTTTTTGTTAGATTTCTTAAAAATATACATATTAAATGAGAAGTTTTCAATAAACAAAAGATTTTTATTCTTAGGTTAGGTTAGGTCGAACATTTTTTTACATTTTTATTCTCTCATTTCGATTTCTTTTTGTTAGATTTCATAAAAATATACATATTAAATGAGAAGTTTTCAATAAACAAAAGATTTTTATTCTTAGGTTAGGTTAGGTTGAACATTTTTTTACATTTTTATTCTCTCATTTCGATTTCTTTTTGTTAGATTTCATAAAAATATACATATTAAATGAGAAGTTTTCAATAAACAAAAGATTTTTATTCTTAGGTTAGGTTAGGTCGAACATTTTTTTACATTTTTATTCTCTCATTTCGATTTCTTTTTGTTAGATTTCATAAAAATATACATATTAAATGAGAAGTTTTCAATAAACAAAAGATTTTTATTCTTAGGTTAGGTTAGGTTGAACATTTTTTTACATTTTTATTCTCTCGTTTCGATTTCTTTTTGTTAGATTTCATAAAAATATATATATTAAATGAGAAGTTTTTAATAAACAAAAGATTTTTATTCTTAGGTTAGGTTAGGTTGAACATTTTTTACATTTTTATTCTCTCATTTCGATTTATTTTTGTTAGATTTCATAAAAATATATATATTAAATGAGCGCGAATTCCCGCGGGTTGTATACCATCTTGAAGGCCCCTCGGAGCCCGAACGATCGACACCAGTTTCAACTGAATCCGAGCAGGGAAAATTGAAAAAATCGGTTTTCGCCACTTACCGCCCGCACCTTCCCGCGCATTCCCGCGGCTTGTATACCACCTTGATGGCCCCTCGGAGCCCGAACGATCAACACCAGTTTTAACTGAATCCGAGCAGGGAAAACTGAAAAAATCGGTTTTCGCCACTTACCGCCCGCACCTTCCCGAGCATTCCCGCGGGTTGTATACCATCTTGAAGGCCCCTCGGAGCCCGAACGATCGACACCAGTTTCAACTGAATACGAGCAGGGAAAATTGAAAAAATCGGTTTTCGCCACTTACCGCCCGCACCTTCCCGCGCATTCCCGCGGCTTGTATACCACCTTGAAGGCCCCTCGGAGCCCGAACGATCAACACCAGTTTTAACTGAATCCGAGCAGGGAAAACTGAAAAAATCGGTTTTCGCCACTTACCGCCCGCACCTTCCCGCGCATTCCCGCGGGTTGTATACCACCTTGAAGGCCCCTCGGAGTCCGAACGATCGACACCAGTTTCAACTGAATCCGAGCGAAGAAATTTGAAAAAATCGGTTTTCGCCACTTACCGCCCGCACCTTCCCGCGCATTCTCGCGGGTTGTATACCACCTTGAAGGCCCCTCGGAGCCTCAACGATCGACACCAGTTTCAACCGAATCCGAGCGGGGAAAATTGAAAAAATCGGTTTTCGCCACTTACCGCCCGCACCTTTCCGCGCATTCCCGCGGGTTGTATATTACCTTGAAGGCCCCTCGGAGCCCGAACGATCAACACCAGTTTCAACTGAATCCGAGCAGGGAAAACTGAAAAAAACGGTTTTTGCCACTTACCGCCTGCACCTTCCCGCGCAGTCCCGCGGGTTGTATACCACCTTGAAGGCCCCTCGGAGCTTGAACGATCGGCACCAGTTTCAACTGAATCCGAGCGGGGAAAACTGAAAAAATCGGTTTTCGCCACTTACCGCCCGCACCTTCCCGCGCATTCCCGCGATTTGTATACCACCTTGAAGGCCCCTCGGAGCCTGAACGATCGACACCAGTTTCAACCGAATCCGAGCGGGGAAAATTGAAAAATTCGGTTTTCGCCACTTACCGCCCGCACCTTTCCGCGCATTCCCGCGGGTTGTATACCACCTTGAAGACCCCTCGGAGCCCGAACGATCAACACCAGTTTCAACTGAATCCGAGCAGGGAAAACTGAAAAAATCGGTTTTCGCCACTTACCGCCCGCACCTTCCCGCGCATTCCCGCGGGTTGTATACCACGACACCAGTTACAACCGAATCCGAGCGGGGAAAACTGAAAAGTTTTCAATAAACAAAAGATTTTTATTCTTAGGTTAGGTTAGGTTGAACATTTTTTTACATTTTTATTCTCTCATTTCGATTTCTTTTTGTTAGATTTCATAAAAATATATATATTAAATGAGAAGTTTTCAATAAACAAAAGATTTTTATTCTTAGGTTAGGTTAGGTTGAACATTTTTTTACATTTTTATTCTCTCATTTCGATTTCTTTTTGTTAGATTTCATAAAAATATATATATTAAATGAGAAGTTTTCAATAAACAAAAGATTTTTATTCTTAGGTTAGGTTAGGTTGAACATTTTTTTACATTTGTATTCTCTCATTTCGATTTCTTTTTGTTAGATTTCATAAAAATATACATATTGAATGAGAAGTTTTCAATAAACAAAAGATTTTTATTCTTAGGTTAGGTTAGGTTGAACATTTTTTTACATTTTTATTCTCTCATTTCGATTTCTTTTTGTTAGATTTCATAAAAATATATATATTAAATTAGAAGTTTTCAATAAACAAAAGATTTTTATTCTTAGGTTAGGTTAGGTTGAACATTTTTTTACATTTTTATTCTCTCATTTCGATTTCTTTTTGTTAGATTTCATAAAAATATACATATTAAATGAGAAGTTTTCAATAAACAAAAGATTTTTATTCTTAGGTTAGGTTAGGTTGAACATTTTTTTACATTTTTATTCTCTCATTTCGATTTCTTTTTGTTAGATTTCATAAAAATATATATATTAAATGAGAAGTTTTCAATAAACAAAAGATTTTTATTCTTAGGTTAGGTTAGGTTGAACATTTTTTTACATTTTTATTCTCTCATTTCGATTTCTTTTTGTTAGATTTCATAAAAATATATATATTAAATGAGAAGTTTTCAATAAACAAAAGATTTTTATTCTTAGGTTAGGTTAGGTCGAACATTTTTTTACATTTTTATTCTCTCATTTCGATTTCTTTTTGTTAGATTTCATAAAAATATACATATTAAATGAGAAGTTTTCAATAAACAAAAGATTTTTATTCTTAGGTTAGGTTAGGTCGAACATTTTTTTACATTTTTATTCTCTCATTTCGATTTCTTTTTGTTAGATTTCATAAAAATATACATATTAAATGAGAAGTTTTCAATAAACAAAAGATTTTTATTCTTAGGTTAGGTTAGGTTGAACATTTTTTTACATTTTTATTCTCTCATTTCGATTTCTTTTTGTTAGATTTCATAAAAATATACATATTAAATGAGAAGTTTTCAATAAACAAAAGATTTTTATTCTTAGGTTAGGTTAGGTCGAACATTTTTTTACATTTTTATTCTCTCATTTCGATTTCTTTTTGTTAGATTTCATAAAAATATACATATTAAATGAGAAGTTTTCAATAAACAAAAGATTTTTATTCTTAGGTTAGGTTAGGTTGAACATTTTTTTACATTTTTATTCTCTCGTTTCGATTTCTTTTTGTTAGATTTCATAAAAATATATATATTAAATGAGAAGTTTTTAATAAACAAAAGATTTTTATTCTTAGGTTAGGTTAGGTTGAACATTTTTTACATTTTTATTCTCTCATTTCGATTTATTTTTGTTAGATTTCATAAAAATATATATATTAAATGAGCGCGAATTCCCGCGGGTTGTATACCATCTTGAAGGCCCCTCGGAGCCCGAACGATCGACACCAGTTTCAACTGAATCCGAGCAGGGAAAATTGAAAAAATCGGTTTTCGCCACTTACCGCCCGCACCTTCCCGCGCATTCCCGCGGCTTGTATACCACCTTGATGGCCCCTCGGAGCCCGAACGATTTACACCAGTTTTAACTGAATCCGAGCAGGGAAAACTGAAAAAATCGGTTTTCGCCACTTACCGCCCGCACCTTCCCGCGCATTCCCGCGGGTTGTATACCATCTTGAAGGCCCCTCGGAGCCCGAACGATCGACACCAGTTTCAACTGAATACGAGCAGGGAAAATTGAAAAAATCGGTTTTCGCCACTTACCGCCCGCACCTTCCCGCGCATTCCCGCGGCTTGTATACCACCTTGAAGGCCCCTCGGAGCCCGAACGATCAACACCAGTTTTAACTGAATCCGAGCAGGGAAAACTGAAAAAATCGGTTTTCGCCACTTACCGCCCGCACCTTCCCGCGCATTCCCGCGGGTTGTATACCACCTTGAAGGCCCCTCGGAGTCCGAACGATCGACACCAGTTTCAACTGAATCCGAGCGAAGAAATTTGAAAAAATCGGTTTTCGCCACTTACCGCCCGCACCTTCCCGCGCATTCTCGCGGGTTGTATACCACCTTGAAGGCCCCTCGGAGCCTGAACGATCGACACCAGTTTCAACCGAATCCGAGCGGGGAAAATTGAAAAAATCGGTTTTCGCCACTTACCGCCCGCACCTTTCCGCGCATTTCCGCGGGTTGTATATTACCTTGAAGGCCTCTCGGAGCCCGAACGATCAACACCAGTTTCAACTGAATCCGAGCAGGGAAAACTGAAAAAAACGGTTTTTGCCACTTACCGCCTGCACCTTCCCGCGCAGTCCCGCGGGTTGTATACCACCTTGAAGGCCCCTCGGAGCTTGAACGATCGACACCAGTTTCAACTGAATCCGAGCGGGGAAAACTGAAAAAATCGGTTTTCGCCACTTACCGCCCGCACCTTCCCGCGCATTCCCGCGATTTGTATACCACCTTGAAGGCCCCTCGGAGCCTGAACGATCGACACCAGTTTCAACCGAATCCGAGCGGGGAAAATTGAAAAATTCGGTTTTCGCCACTTACCGCCCGCACCTTTCCGCGCATTCCCGCGGGTTGTATACCACCTTGAAGACCCCTCGGAGCCCGAACGATCAACACCAGTTTCAACTGAATCCGAGCAGGGAAAACTGAAAAAATCGGTTTTCGCCACTTACCGCCTGCACCTTCCCGCGCATTCCCGCGGGTTGTATATCACCTTGAAGGTCCCTCGGAGCTTGAACGATCGACATCAGTTTCAACTGAATCCGAGCGGGGAAAACTGAAAAATTCGGTTTTCGCCACTTACCGCCCGCACCTTCCCGCGCATTCCCGCGTTTTGTATACCACCTTGAAGGCCCCTCGGAGCCTGAACGATCGACACCACTTTCAACCGAATCCGAGCGGGGAAAACTGAAAAAATCGGTTTTCGCCACTTACCGCCCGCACCTTCCCGCGCATTCCCGCGGGTTGTATACCACGACACCAGTTACAACCGAATCCGAGCGGGGAAAACTGAAAAGTTTTCAATAAACAAAAGATTTTTATTCTTAGGTTAGGTTAGGTTGAACATTTTTTTACATTTTTATTCTCTCATTTCGATTTCTTTTTGTTAGATTTCATAAAAATATATATATTAAATGAGAAGTTTTCAATAAACAAAAGATTTTTATTCTTAGGTTAGGTTAGGTTGAACATTTTTTTACATTTTTATTCTCTCATTTCGATTTCTTTTTGTTAGATTTCATAAAAATATATATATTAAATGAGAAGTTTTCAATAAACAAAAGATTTTTATTCTTAGGTTAGGTTAGGTTGAACATTTTTTTACATTTGTATTCTCTCATTTCGATTTCTTTTTGTTAGATTTCATAAAAATATACATATTGAATGAGAAGTTTTCAATAAACAAAAGATTTTTATTCTTAGGTTAGGTTAGGTTGAACATTTTTTTACATTTTTATTCTCTCATTTCGATTTCTTTTTGTTAGATTTCATAAAAATATATATATTAAATGAGAAGTTTTCAATAAACAAAAGATTTTTATTCTTAGGTTAGGTTAGGTTGAACATTTTTTTACATTTTTATTCTCTCATTTCGATTTCTTTTTGTTAGATTTCATAAAAATATATATATTAAATGAGAAGTTTTCAATAAACAAAAGATTTTTATTCTTAGGTTAGGTTAGGTTGAACATTTTTTTACATTTGTATTCTCTCATTTCGATTTCTTTTTGTTAGATTTCATAAAAATATACATATTGAATGAGAAGTTTTCAATAAACAAAAGATTTTTATTCTTAGGTTAGGTTAGGTTGAACATTTTTTTACATTTTTATTCTCTCATTTCGATTTCTTTTTGTTAGATTTCATAAAAATATATATATTAAATTAGAAGTTTTCAATAAACAAAAGATTTTTATTCTTAGGTTAGGTTAGGTTGAACATTTTTTTACATTTTTATTCTCTCATTTCGATTTCTTTTTGTTAGATTTCATAAAAATATACATATTAAATGAGAAGTTTTCAATAAACAAAAGATTTTTATTCTTAGGTTAGGTTAGGTTGAACATTTTTTTACATTTTTATTCTCTCATTTCGATTTCTTTTTGTTAGATTTCATAAAAATATATATATTAAATGAGAAGTTTTTAATAAACAAAAGATTTTTATTCTTAGGTTAGGTTAGGTTGAACATTTTTTACATTTTTATTCTCTCATTTCGATTTATTTTTGTTAGATTTCATAAAAATATATATATTAAATGAGCGCGAATTCCCGCGGGTTGTATACCATCTTGAAGGCCCCTCGGAGCCCGAACGATCGACACCAGTTTCAACTGAATCCGAGCAGGGAAAATTGAAAAAATCGGTTTTCGCCACTTACCGCCCGCACCTTCCCGCGCATTCCCGCGGCTTGTATACCACCTTGATGGCCCCTCGGAGCCCGAACGATCAACACCAGTTTTAACTGAATCCGAGCAGGGAAAACTGAAAAAATCGGTTTTCGCCACTTACCGCCCGCACCTTCCCGCGCATTCCCGCGGGTTGTATACCATCTTGAAGGCCCCTCGGAGCCCGAACGATCGACACCAGTTTCAACTGAATACGAGCAGGGAAAATTGAAAAAATCGGTTTTCGCCACTTACCGCCCGCACCTTCCCGCGCATTCCCGCGGCTTGTATACCACCTTGAAGGCCCCTCGGAGCCCGAACGATCAACACCAGTTTTAACTGAATCCGAGCAGGGAAAACTGAAAAAATCGGTTTTCGCCACTTACCGCCCGCACCTTCCCGCGCATTCCCGCGGGTTGTATACCACCTTGAAGGCCCCTCGGAGTCCGAACGATCGACACCAGTTTCAACTGAATCCGAGCGAAGAAATTTGAAAAAATCGGTTTTCGCCACTTACCGCCCGCACCTTCCCGCGCATTCTCGCGGGTTGTATACCACCTTGAAGGCCCCTCGGAGCCTGAACGATCGACACCAGTTTCAACCGAATCCGAGCGGGGAAAATTGAAAAAATCGGTTTTCGCCACTTACCGCCCGCACCTTTCCGCGCATTCCCGCGGGTTGTATATTACCTTGAAGGCCTCTCGGAGCCCGAACGATCAACACCAGTTTCAACTGAATCCGAGCAGGGAAAACTGAAAAAAACGGTTTTTGCCACTTACCGCCTGCACCTTCCCGCGCAGTCCCGCGGGTTGTATACCACCTTGAAGGCCCCTCGGAGCTTGAACGATCGACACCAGTTTCAACTGAATCCGAGCGGGGAAAACTGAAAAAATCGGTTTTCGCCACTTACCGCCCGCACCTTCCCGCGCATTCCCGCGATTTGTATACCACCTTGAAGGCCCCTCGGAGCCTGAACGATCGACACCAGTTTCAACCGAATCCGAGCGGGGAAAATTGAAAAATTCGGTTTTCGCCACTTACCGCCCGCACCTTTCCGCGCATTCCCGCGGGTTGTATACCACCTTGAAGACCCCTCGGAGCCCGAACGATCAACACCAGTTTCAACTGAATCCGAGCAGGGAAAACTGAAAAAATCGGTTTTCGCCACTTACCGCCTGCACCTTCCCGCGCATTCCCGCGGGTTGTATATCACCTTGAAGGTCCCTCGGAGCTTGAACGATCGACATCAGTTTCAACTGAATCCGAGCGGGGAAAACTGAAAAATTCGGTTTTCGCCACTTACCGCCCGCACCTTCCCGCGCATTCCCGCGTTTTGTATACCACCTTGAAGGCCCCTCGGAGCCTGAACGATCGACACCACTTTCAACCGAATCCGAGCGGGGAAAACTGAAAAAATCGGTTTTCGCCACTTACCGCCCGCACCTTCCCGCGCATTCCCGCGGGTTGTATACCACGACACCAATTACAACCGAATCCGAGCGGGGAAAACTGAAAAGTTTTCAATAAACAAAAGATTTTTATTCTTAGGTTAGGTTAGGTTGAACATTTTTTTACATTTGTATTCTCTCATTTCGATTTCTTTTTGTTAGATTTCATAAAAATATACATATTGAATGAGAAGTTTTCAATAAACAAAAGATTTTTATTCTTAGGTTAGGTTAGGTTGAACATTTTTTTACATTTTTATTCTCTCATTTCGATTTCTTTTTGTTAGATTTCATAAAAATATATATATTAAATGAGAAGTTTTCAATAAACAAAAGATTTTTATTCTTAGGTTAGGTTAGGTCGAACATTTTTTTACATTTTTATTCTCTCATTTCGATTTCTTTTTGTTAGATTTCATAAAAATATACATATTAAATGAGAAGTTTTCAATAAACAAAAGATTTTTATTCTTAGGTTAGGTTAGGTCGAACATTTTTTTACATTTTTATTCTCTCATTTCGATTTCTTTTTGTTAGATTTCATAAAAATATACATATTAAATGAGAAGTTTTCAATAAACAAAAGATTTTTATTCTTAGGTTAGGTTAGGTTGAACATTTTTTTACATTTTTATTCTCTCATTTCGATTTCTTTTTGTTAGATTTCATAAAAATATACATATTAAATGAGAAGTTTTCAATAAACAAAAGATTTTTATTCTTAGGTTAGGTTAGGTCGAACATTTTTTTACATTTTTATTCTCTCATTTCGATTTCTTTTTGTTAGATTTCATAAAAATATACATATTAAATGAGAAGTTTTCAATAAACAAAAGATTTTTATTCTTAGGTTAGGTTAGGTTGAACATTTTTTTACATTTTTATTCTCTCGTTTCGATTTCTTTTTGTTAGATTTCATAAAAATATATATATTAAATGAGAAGTTTTTAATAAACAAAAGATTTTTATTCTTAGGTTAGGTTAGGTTGAACATTTTTTACATTTTTATTCTCTCATTTCGATTTATTTTTGTTAGATTTCATAAAAATATATATATTAAATGAGCGCGAATTCCCGCGGGTTGTATACCATCTTGAAGGCCCCTCGGAGCCCGAACGATCGACACCAGTTTCAACTGAATCCGAGCAGGGAAAATTGAAAAAATCGGTTTTCGCCACTTACCGCCCGCACCTTCCCGCGCATTCCCGCGGCTTGTATACCACCTTGATGGCCCCTCGGAGCCCGAACGATTTACACCAGTTTTAACTGAATCCGAGCAGGGAAAACTGAAAAAATCGGTTTTCGCCACTTACCGCCCGCACCTTCCCGCGCATTCCCGCGGGTTGTATACCATCTTGAAGGCCCCTCGGAGCCCGAACGATCGACACCAGTTTCAACTGAATACGAGCAGGGAAAATTGAAAAAATCGGTTTTCGCCACTTACCGCCCGCACCTTCCCGCGCATTCCCGCGGCTTGTATACCACCTTGAAGGCCCCTCGGAGCCCGAACGATCAACACCAGTTTTAACTGAATCCGAGCAGGGAAAACTGAAAAAATCGGTTTTCGCCACTTACCGCCCGCACCTTCCCGCGCATTCCCGCGGGTTGTATACCACCTTGAAGGCCCCTCGGAGTCCGAACGATCGACACCAGTTTCAACTGAATCCGAGCGAAGAAATTTGAAAAAATCGGTTTTCGCCACTTACCGCCCGCACCTTCCCGCGCATTCTCGCGGGTTGTATACCACCTTGAAGGCCCCTCGGAGCCTGAACGATCGACACCAGTTTCAACCGAATCCGAGCGGGGAAAATTGAAAAAATCGGTTTTCGCCACTTACCGCCCGCACCTTTCCGCGCATTTCCGCGGGTTGTATATTACCTTGAAGGCCTCTCGGAGCCCGAACGATCAACACCAGTTTCAACTGAATCCGAGCAGGGAAAACTGAAAAAAACGGTTTTTGCCACTTACCGCCTGCACCTTCCCGCGCAGTCCCGCGGGTTGTATACCACCTTGAAGGCCCCTCGGAGCTTGAACGATCGACACCAGTTTCAACTGAATCCGAGCGGGGAAAACTGAAAAAATCGGTTTTCGCCACTTACCGCCCGCACCTTCCCGCGCATTCCCGCGATTTGTATACCACCTTGAAGGCCCCTCGGAGCCTGAACGATCGACACCAGTTTCAACCGAATCCGAGCGGGGAAAATTGAAAAATTCGGTTTTCGCCACTTACCGCCCGCACCTTTCCGCGCATTCCCGCGGGTTGTATACCACCTTGAAGACCCCTCGGAGCCCGAACGATCAACACCAGTTTCAACTGAATCCGAGCAGGGAAAACTGAAAAAATCGGTTTTCGCCACTTACCGCCTGCACCTTCCCGCGCATTCCCGCGGGTTGTATATCACCTTGAAGGTCCCTCGGAGCTTGAACGATCGACATCAGTTTCAACTGAATCCGAGCGGGGAAAACTGAAAAATTCGGTTTTCGCCACTTACCGCCCGCACCTTCCCGCGCATTCCCGCGTTTTGTATACCACCTTGAAGGCCCCTCGGAGCCTGAACGATCGACACCACTTTCAACCGAATCCGAGCGGGGAAAACTGAAAAAATCGGTTTTCGCCACTTACCGCCCGCACCTTCCCGCGCATTCCCGCGGGTTGTATACCACGACACCAGTTACAACCGAATCCGAGCGGGGAAAACTGAAAAGTTTTCAATAAACAAAAGATTTTTATTCTTAGGTTAGGTTAGGTTGAACATTTTTTTACATTTTTATTCTCTCATTTCGATTTCTTTTTGTTAGATTTCATAAAAATATATATATTAAATGAGAAGTTTTCAATAAACAAAAGATTTTTATTCTTAGGTTAGGTTAGGTTGAACATTTTTTTACATTTTTATTCTCTCATTTCGATTTCTTTTTGTTAGATTTCATAAAAATATATATATTAAATGAGAAGTTTTCAATAAACAAAAGATTTTTATTCTTAGGTTAGGTTAGGTTGAACATTTTTTTACATTTGTATTCTCTCATTTCGATTTCTTTTTGTTAGATTTCATAAAAATATACATATTGAATGAGAAGTTTTCAATAAACAAAAGATTTTTATTCTTAGGTTAGGTTAGGTTGAACATTTTTTTACATTTTTATTCTCTCATTTCGATTTCTTTTTGTTAGATTTCATAAAAATATATATATTAAATGAGAAGTTTTCAATAAACAAAAGATTTTTATTCTTAGGTTAGGTTAGGTTGAACATTTTTTTACATTTTTATTCTCTCATTTCGATTTCTTTTTGTTAGATTTCATAAAAATATATATATTAAATGAGAAGTTTTCAATAAACAAAAGATTTTTATTCTTAGGTTAGGTTAGGTTGAACATTTTTTTACATTTGTATTCTCTCATTTCGATTTCTTTTTGTTAGATTTCATAAAAATATACATATTGAATGAGAAGTTTTCAATAAACAAAAGATTTTTATTCTTAGGTTAGGTTAGGTTGAACATTTTTTTACATTTTTATTCTCTCATTTCGATTTCTTTTTGTTAGATTTCATAAAAATATATATATTAAATTAGAAGTTTTCAATAAACAAAAGATTTTTATTCTTAGGTTAGGTTAGGTTGAACATTTTTTTACATTTTTATTCTCTCATTTCGATTTCTTTTTGTTAGATTTCATAAAAATATACATATTAAATGAGAAGTTTTCAATAAACAAAAGATTTTTATTCTTAGGTTAGGTTAGGTTGAACATTTTTTTACATTTTTATTCTCTCATTTCGATTTCTTTTTGTTAGATTTCATAAAAATATATATATTAAATGAGAAGTTTTTAATAAACAAAAGATTTTTATTCTTAGGTTAGGTTAGGTTGAACATTTTTTACATTTTTATTCTCTCATTTCGATTTATTTTTGTTAGATTTCATAAAAATATATATATTAAATGAGCGCGAATTCCCGCGGGTTGTATACCATCTTGAAGGCCCCTCGGAGCCCGAACGATCGACACCAGTTTCAACTGAATCCGAGCAGGGAAAATTGAAAAAATCGGTTTTCGCCACTTACCGCCCGCACCTTCCCGCGCATTCCCGCGGCTTGTATACCACCTTGATGGCTCCTCGGAGCCCGAACGATCAACACCAGTTTTAACTGAATCCGAGCAGGGAAAACTGAAAAAATCGGTTTTCGCCACTTACCGCCCGCACCTTCCCGCGCATTCCCGCGGGTTGTATACCATCTTGAAGGCCCCTCGGAGCCCGAACGATCGACACCAGTTTCAACTGAATACGAGCAGGGAAAATTGAAAAAATCGGTTTTCGCCACTTACCGCCCGCACCTTCCCGCGCATTCCCGCGGCTTGTATACCACCTTGAAGGCCCCTCGGAGCCCGAACGATCAACACCAGTTTTAACTGAATCCGAGCAGGGAAAACTGAAAAAATCGGTTTTCGCCACTTACCGCCCGCACCTTCCCGCGCATTCCCGCGGGTTGTATACCACCTTGAAGGCCCCTCGGAGTCCGAACGATCGACACCAGTTTCAACTGAATCCGAGCGAAGAAATTTGAAAAAATCGGTTTTCGCCACTTACCGCCCGCACCTTCCCGCGCATTCTCGCGGGTTGTATACCACCTTGAAGGCCCCTCGGAGCCTGAACGATCGACACCAGTTTCAACCGAATCCGAGCGGGGAAAATTGAAAAAATCGGTTTTCGCCACTTACCGCCCGCACCTTTCCGCGCATTCCCGCGGGTTGTATATTACCTTGAAGGCCTCTCGGAGCCCGAACGATCAACACCAGTTTCAACTGAATCCGAGCAGGGAAAACTGAAAAAAACGGTTTTTGCCACTTACCGCCTGCACCTTCCCGCGCAGTCCCGCGGGTTGTATACCACCTTGAAGGCCCCTCGGAGCTTGAACGATCGACACCAGTTTCAACTGAATCCGAGCGGGGAAAACTGAAAAAATCGGTTTTCGCCACTTACCGCCCGCACCTTCCCGCGCATTCCCGCGATTTGTATACCACCTTGAAGGCCCCTCGGAGCCTGAACGATCGACACCAGTTTCAACCGAATCCGAGCGGGGAAAATTGAAAAATTCGGTTTTCGCCACTTACCGCCCGCACCTTTCCGCGCATTCCCGCGGGTTGTATACCACCTTGAAGACCCCTCGGAGCCCGAACGATCAACACCAGTTTCAACTGAATCCGAGCAGGGAAAACTGAAAAAATCGGTTTTCGCCACTTACCGCCTGCACCTTCCCGCGCATTCCCGCGGGTTGTATATCACCTTGAAGGTCCCTCGGAGCTTGAACGATCGACATCAGTTTCAACTGAATCCGAGCGGGGAAAACTGAAAAATTCGGTTTTCGCCACTTACCGCCCGCACCTTCCCGCGCATTCCCGCGTTTTGTATACCACCTTGAAGGCCCCTCGGAGCCTGAACGATCGACACCACTTTCAACCGAATCCGAGCGGGGAAAACTGAAAAAATCGGTTTTCGCCACTTACCGCCCGCACCTTCCCGCGCATTCCCGCGGGTTGTATACCACGACACCAATTACAACCGAATCCGAGCGGGGAAAACTGAAAAGTTTTCAATAAACAAAAGATTTTTATTCTTAGGTTAGGTTAGGTTGAACATTTTTTTACATTTTTATTCTCTCATTTCGATTTCTTTTTGTTAGATTTCATAAAAATATATATATTAAATGAGAAGTTTTCAATAAACAAAAGATTTTTATTCTTAGGTTAGGTTAGGTTGAACATTTTTTTACATTTTTATTCTCTCATTTCGATTTCTTTTTGTTAGATTTCATAAAAATATATATATTAAATGAGAAGTTTTCAATAAACAAAAGATTTTTATTCTTAGGTTAGGTTAGGTTGAACATTTTTTTACATTTGTATTCTCTCATTTCGATTTCTTTTTGTTAGATTTCATAAAAATATACATATTGAATGAGAAGTTTTCAATAAACAAAAGATTTTTATTCTTAGGTTAGGTTAGGTTAGGTTAGGTTAGGTTAGGTTAGGTTAGGTTAGGTTAGGTTAGGTTTTTTTTTTTTTTTTTTTTTTTTTTTTTTTTTTTTTTTTTTTTTTTTTTTTTTTTTTTTTTTTTTTTTTTATTAGTAGTCAAAATACACCACGGACATGGTGCGTCCGTGCCTTTTTCTGCTCTTCAGGGTAAATTGTTGTGATTTGGTCCTTTTTCTTTGTAGGTTGAACTCATTTCAACGGTTGTATTGTCTTTGGTTGTATTGTTGTGTTGTTTTATGTTTTGTCTTGTCCGGTTTGGTTTGTCAGTTTATCGATTGCGTCCCAGTCTCTATGAGAGATAGCCATTTTTGTATTGTATGTCTTGATGTCTTCTGCGCTTGAATTATTTGCCCTGCTGATAAACCTCGCGATTGCGTCCATGTCGTGCGTGTCGTTATAATATATACACTCCTCTGTGTGTCTTGTTATTGCCACGACAGCATGTGTTATGCTGTCGTGTAGAGGGATTTTGGTGGATTTTGTCTGTATTATAACGACTGATTTATACATCAACCCCTGGGACTCATTTATGGTGAGGATGCGTGAGTTTTGCCCTTTTCCGCATCCTTTCCGGCTGAGATCCGTTTTCTCCGTTTGTGTGTGGACCAGGAACAGGGTGTCGGGTGAGTCCATTGGGACGGATGAGCCGGTGAATCTTTCTCTTCTCAAGGATCGAGTTTTGGAACGTGCCGTGTAGATCCCGTCATACACTTCGTTAAGGGCGTAAGTCACGTCTTGTGGGCATCTATATGATCTTAAGAGCTCCTGGGTGATGGACGTCACAAGGTTTGGGCCGATATATTTAAGTTTAAATAGGTTTAGCCTGTCGATGTATGGGAGCTGATTGAAGTCCCCGATCAGCGTGAGTTTTTCTGCACCTGTGAGCTTTACCGCCATCACGATTGCCCCGAAATGGTTCATCAAAGCCTCGTCCACTATCAGCCTCTTGGGCCTGTCTTTGGCTTTGATGCCATTTACGAGGAGTGAGGCGATTGTTCTCACTTTGCTGCGTCCTTCCCGCTCGCGTTTGAAGTCTATTTTTCTCCTGAGATCTTGTGCTGCTTCTGTAGTGGTGGTAGCGATCAGGTCGGTGTCGGGGTTGAAGGTGTTTGTAACCCAGGTTGATTTTCCACTGCCTGGGGCTCCGTTGACCCATTCTATTTCTGGTGTGGGATGGTGGGTGAGGTTTATCGGGCTGTCTGAAATCTGGGTGGCTTTTGCCTTGTCCAGGATCTTTTGTTCCAGCGAGACCTCTGTACATCGAGCTAGTACTAAGATTGGGTCGTCGGGTGTAGTTTTGAACCTGGGTGTGTCGTTGTCTTCGTCAGTTCTGGATTCCCTTTCCACAAAGCCGAGTTTCCCGCTATAGGCCGTCCTGTGGGGGAGTTTTGGTGGTTCTCCTCTCAGGTATTGTGATGTGGAGTTGTCGTAGATGGCGGCCTTTTCTTCCTCGAGTAGCACCTTGAGTAAACCTTCGTTCTTGAGCTCGAAGGTCTTGCGTATCTTCTCGCAGATCCCAAGGTTTACCTTTGTGCTTTCCCGTAGGATGGTGATGTACCACCTGTCACCTGGATCGGATGCATTCAAAGGACGCAGGACCAGCCTCCTCATTACATCTACGAGAAGGACTGGAGTGGAAATGGACCTTGCCACAAAACAAGCCAACGACTTGCTCCTGGCGGGAAAAGAGGCCCTCGAACTGTCCCAAAATATGAAAAGGGAGTTAAAGCAGACAGCCATAGACAGCCTTCAATCCCTGTACGAAATTGTCCTGGCTCTATCGGATTCCAGAGCCAGGCACAAGTGTAACCTGGAGACAGAACGAGCGAAACACGCCAGGGAGATTGTTAATATCGAGAGGGCCCATAATAAGTCCATGATAAGCGTGATACAAAAACTGGCCGGCAATCTTGAAGAAGCAGGAAATAACATCTCGGCGACCCTAACCGAGACGAAGGAGGTTCGGAAATGGTTAGGGTATGAAACAAGGGAGCCACATCAAGAAATAAAGGAAATAAAAGCCTCCATGGGGAAAGCAACGGCAGGGATAGAGAAGCTTCTCCTACAACCACAGACTAAGAAGGAAAGCCACGAGGGACTTCAAGAGATCCTCCAAGAACATAAGGATCTCAAGAAGTCAGTCAAATCCCTGTCAAATCAATTCGACGAATTCCGCAGAGAGAATAAAAAGACCTGCGAGCAACTACAACGGATCCAGGACACCAGTGGGAAGGCGCTAGAGCACCTAGAAAAACCACTACCGCCTCCGCCTGTCCTGGAACCGCCAAAGGAATTGATGGAGATCAGGAAGCTAATCGAAACCATCCACGATAAACCCGCACCACCACCGCAAGCCACGGCACTATTGGGAGATAGAGAACTAAAAGATAACCTTCTCCCAATAGCGGGGACGCTCGAAATGGTAACAAACGACATCAAGTCAATAAAAGAGAGATTGGATAAGCCCACCACGCCATCGAGGTCGATCCAAGAGGAAATGGATGCTGCGGAAGGTGGGAAACCAACCACGACCAACAAGAGACCAGCCACGGTGACGTACGCCAGGATAACGGCCACACCGGCGAAGCCCAAACCGAGGCCAAACCACACCCTTATAGTATCGTCAAGTGATCCGACAAACACCGGCGATACTATCATCAAAAGGATAGTGGCGGCCATCGACGCCAAAAAGACCGGCGCTAAGGTGGACAAGGTACGCAAAGCACGTAATCAAAAAGTCGTGCTGAGCTGCCACACAAAGGAGGATCTTCGCTTGGTGCAGGAGAAAGTTAAGGGACAGCAAGGCCTCAAAGTGGAAGTCGCCAGGCCAGCAAACCCGCTCATTATAATCCGCGATGTCCTAGCCTACCACACGGACACCGAGATTATAGAGCACGTCCTGGCGCAAAACAAGGATGTTCTGAAGGAACACGGAAAGGAGGCCAAGCTGCGCGTGCGTTATAGGAAGAGAGCACGCAACCCCCTGGAGTGTCACCCGATCTTGGAACTTTCACCGGAAGCACACAAAGCGGTCCTGGAAGCCGGCCACCTCCACATAGGGCTACAAAGAAGACCCGTAGCGGATCAGTCTCCTCTTATGCAGTGCATAAAGTGCTTGGGATTTGGCCACACAAGAACAACGTGCCAAGAAAAAGACCATCTCTGCAGCCACTGCGGAGGCCCACACACATGGGGAGACTGCATGGAGAGGAAAGCGGGTAAACCACCAGCCTGCATAAACTGTAGAGAAGGAGGTAAAAAAGACACAAGTATGGACCACAATGCCTTCAGTACAGAATGCCACGAGCGACATAAATGGGATGCCATAGCAAGATCCAAGATAACGTATTGCTAAAGGCATCCAAAATGACACAGACACACAAACAAAATCTAGGAACATCAACATCATACAGGCCAATCTGCAAAGATCAAAACTGGCAACGGCGGAACTCCTTCAAGCTGCTAAGGAAAGAAACATCGATATTGCTTTAGTGCAGGAGCCGTATGTGGGCAGCGCGGGGGTACTAAAGCAATATCCAGGCACAAAAGTGGTACAGTGCACACTCCGACGCACAAAACCAGTCAAGGCTGCAATCATTGTGTTCGGTGACCGACTGGAGGTAGTCAACGACCCCCAGACGGTGACTGAAACGGAGGCGGCAGTCTTACTGAGAGGGAGCAGCCTGCAACTAGGATTGATCTCAATTTACCTGGAGGGCGACCAAGACCTAACGCCATACCTAGCAAGGATCAAGGAAATCTATGGAAAGCTGGCAGAATCGACCACAAACATCATAGTCGCTGGGGATACCAACGCATGGAGCCCCTGGTGGGGTAGCATCACTGAGGACTCCAGGGGTGAAATGTACAGCGCGTTCCTAAACGAAATGGATCTTCACATACTTAACACCGGGGATACACCAACGTTCGAAACCATAAGAGGGGGGATAGTATGCAAAAGCGCCATTGATGTGACAGCATGCAGCCGCTCTCTATTAGGAAAAATTGAAAAGTGGACCGTACAGAGAAACATCACCACCTCCGACCACAACGCCATTACCTTCGCGTTACAGCTTCGACGGCCACTGGCCAGTCTTAAGCCCATCACAACGCGGAAGTACAACACTAGAAAGGCAAAATGGAAGGAATTCGGAACACTTTTCAAAAAATTACTACAAGAAAATTATTTTACACCCGCTATAATAAAACAACTAAAGGATCCCGAAGAACTAGAAGTGGCCGTAAACACCTTTACGGCCCTAATCCACAAAACCTGTGAAGATACCATACCGTACTTAAGACCGGAAACCCAAAACCCTCTACCGCCCTGGTGGACAAAATCATTGGACCAAATGCGCAAAAAAGTACTCCAGCACAAGAGGAGAATCAGGAACGCAGCCAAAAATAGGAAAACACATGTAATAAACGAGTATGTAAAAATCAAGGAGGAGTACAAGATTGAGGCGGAAAAAGCGCAAACGGAAAGCTGGAAGGATTTCTGCACAAACCAGGAGAAGGAAAGCATGTGGGACAAAATCTACAGAGTCCTGCGTAGATGCGATGGTCGCCAAGATGACACACTCCTGAGAAACCCGACCACAGGCCACACCCTGTCCCCACAAGACTCGGCAGACCTTCTAGCTCAAACGTTTTACCCTGACGACTCAGAGGCAACAGACAAACCCTGCCACGCCTCAATCAAAAACTGGATCAAAAATCTCGACACCAACACCCTACCTGAGGACGACCCACCTTTCACCGTTACCGAACTGGAGACGGTGCTGAGGGGACTAAATCCCAAGAAGGCGCCTGGTCCCGACGGTTTGACCGCAGACATCTGCACCGCTGCAATCCGCAACGCCGAAGACACCTTTCTAGCAATGGCAAACAAGTGCCTGTCATTAAGCTACTTTCCGGAGCAGTGGAAAGTTGCTCATGTGGTCATAATTCGTAAGCCCGGAAAAGAGGACTACACACACCCCAAGTCCTACAGACCAATCGGTCTTCTGTCAGTGATGGGAAAGATAGTCGAAAAGCTTCTAGTGGGTCGCCTCCAGTGGCATCTCCTCCCCAAATTGAATAAACGGCAATATGGCTTCACACCTCAACGCGGTACAGAAGACGCCCTAAGCGACCTCATAGACCACCTACGACAGAAGCTGACAGAGAGGAAGTCAGTCCTGGTCGTATCTCTGGATATCGAGGGAGCTTTCGACAACGCGTGGTGGCCGGCACTCAAAAAACAACTCGCCATCAAGGAGTGCCCCAGAAACCTCTTCAAGGTAGTCGATGCATACCTCAACGACAGAAAGATCTCAGTCAACTACGCTAGGAGAGTCTCCACGAAGCGCACTACGAAGGGTTGCGTCCAAGGATCGATTGGTGGACCGACCTTTTGGAACGTGATTTTGGACTCTCTACTGCATCGACTAACTGAAAAGGGGGTGTACTGCCAAGCCTTTGCCGACGACGTCGTACTTGTTTTCGCCAACACCACTATGGAGGAACTACAGAACGAAGCCAACGGGGCGCTAACAACTGTCATGACATGGGGAGAACGGAACAAACTGAGCTTTGCACCGCACAAGACCAACGCGATGCTCCTCACCAAAAAGCTAAAATACAACCCCCCAAACCTGAAAATGGCACAAACTAGCATCCAGTTGGTTCAAGAAGTAAAAATTCTTGGTGTGATAATAGACAGAAATCTGACCTTTAAGTCCCACGTCGTGGCACAGTGCAGGAAAGCCACACAAATCTACAACCGGCTAGCGTGCACGGCGAAAATCACCTGGGGGCTAAACTCGGATATCATAAGGACAATCTACACGGCGGTAATAGAACCAATCGTCACCTATGGTGCGAGTGCGTGGTGCGAATCCACTGAACTGCGTATGATACAGCAGCACCTACACACGCTGCAGAGAGGATTCGCCCAAAAGATCTGTAGGTCCTACCGCACTGTCTCCTACACGTCAGCATTAATCCTGTCAGGCCTGCTACCTCTGGATATCAGAATACAGGAGCAGGCCCTAATCCACCGCACAAAGAAAGGCAAAATCACTAATTATATTCCCCTCAACACGACTCTTGAAAACAACGTAGACTTTGAAAAACTGCAGCACCCAGCCTCCCAAGAGGCCATTAAGTATGAGAAACATGAAGATGAAACAGCGGAACCCCTCAACACCAACCACCAGCGAAACGGTCCCGAGATATATACGGACGGCAGCAAAATCCAAAACAGAGTGGGAGCTGCATTCTCCTGGTGGGAGGGAGGAATAGAAACAAAATCCCAAATGTTCACTCTACACCCCGCATGCACTGTATTCCAAGCTGAACTCTACGCTATATACAAAGCTAGCCAGGAGGTTATGGTTAGGTTAGGTTAGGTTAGGTTAGGTTAGGTTAGGTTAGGTTAGGTTAGGTTAGGTTAGGTTAGGTTAGGTTAGGTTAGGTTAGGTTAGGTTAGGTTAGGTTAGGTTAGGTTAGGTTAGGTTAGGTTAGGTTAGGTTAGGTTAGGTTAGGTTAGGTTAGGTTAGGTTAGGTTAGGTTAGGTTAGGTTTTTTTTTTTTTTTTTTTTTTTTTTTTTTTTTTTTTTTTTTTTTTTTTTTTTTTTTTTTTTTTTTTTTTTTTTTTTTTTTTTTTTTTTTATTAGTAGTCAAAATACACCACGGACATGGTGCGTCCGTGCCTTTTTCTGCTCTTCAGGGTAAATTGTTGTGATTTGGTCCTTTTTCTTTGTAGGTTGAACTCATTTCAACGGTTGTATTGTCTTTGGTTGTATTGTTGTGTTGTGTTATGTTTTGTCTTGTCCGGTTTGGTTTGTCAGTTTATCGATTGCGTCCCAGTCTCTCTGAGAGATAGCCATTTTTGTATTGTATGTCTTGATGTCTTCTGCGCTTGAATTATTTGCCCTGCTGATAAACCTCGCGATCGCGTCCATGTCGTGCGTGTCGTTATAATATATACACTCCTCTGTGTGTCTTGTTATCGCCACGACAGCATGTGTTATGCTGTCGTGTAGAGGGATTTTGGTGGATTTTGTCTGTATTATAACGACTGATTTATACATCAACCCCTGGGACTCATTTATGGTGAGGATGCGTGAGTTTTGCCCTTTTCCGCATCCTTTCCGGCTGAGATCCGTTTTCTCCGTTTGTGTGTGGACCAGGAACAGGGTGTCGGGTGAGTCCATTGGGACGGATGAGCCGGTGAGTCTTTCTCTTCTCAAGGATCGAGTTTTGGAACGTGCCGTGTAGATCCCGTCATACACTTCGTTAAGGGCGTAAGTCACGTCTTGTGGGCATCTATATGATCTTAAGAGCTCCTGGGTGATGGACGTCACAAGGTTTGGGCCGATATATTTAAGTTTAAATAGGTTTAGCCTGTCGATGTATGGGAGCTGATTGAAGTCCCCGATCAGCGTGAGTTTTTCTGCACCTGTGAGCTTTACCGCCATC